>NW_019396693.1:18622-82019 GCF_000591075.1 Eurytemora carolleeae | reverse complement strand
ATCAAGTGATCGTGTGATCAAGTGATCGTGTGATCAAGTGATCGTGTGATCAAGTGATCGTGTGATCAAGGGATCGTGTGATCAAGTGATTGTGTGATCAAATGATCATGTGATCAAGTGATCAAGTGATCGTGTGAACAAGTGATCGTGTGATCAAGTGATCGTGTGATCAAGTGATCGTGTGATCAAGTGATCGTGTGATCAAGTGATTGTGTGATCAAGTGATCGTGTGATCAAGTGATCGTGTGATCAAGTGATCGTGTGATCAAGTGATTGTGTCATCAAGCGATCATGTGATTAAGTGATCGTGTAATCAAGTGATCGTGTGATCAAGTGATAATCAAAATCATTCTATACCTTAATTTGGACAATATTGATTTAAAAACAAATAGCATTTATTGTTTAAGGTTCATTGATCAATTTTCCGTTCTATGTGTTAATGTTTGCCTTTTTCAAACAGTACTTTAACTGTAAACAAAATGAAAAGTCATCTTACAGTTGAATGAAAAAGATTTTGATATATATTATAGAGTGAAACATAATAAAGTCTTTACACTATACAAATTAAATTTGTTAGATATATATTACACATTTATATATGTTTAATGGAGTCAATACGTATAATATTTCATTCTACATTGATGTGTTTTAGAAAAAAGGAGCTAAGGTATACATTTGTTCGGCATTACTGGTACAACTTTATGACCCCATAACTCCACTAGTTTTGATTTTTACAAGCCAATTTATTTAGTTACATTGTATCTACATACAAGAAATTCAAAACACTTATGCTCAATTCTAGATAGCTCTTCGAAAGGAGGCCACTAAATACTTATGATTAAAAACAAACAAATTTCAAGATCATGTGAAATTTATGTGTTGACGTGATGCATAATTAGAATATTAGATTATATATTTTGAATTTGAATTCGGAAATTCATATTTTAAGAAAAGCATCTACAAGTGGAAATGTTAAGAAGGGTAAAGAGAGATATACGGGAGAGGGGGGGGGNTGAATGCGATAAAAAAGCGCTTTTGAGGGTCCAAAAATCGTATACTAGGACAGACGGCCTTAGTTTTTGTTCACTTTTAGCCCAAAAAAAAATAACTTTTTGTGTTTAAAATAACTGTAATAATGTTGATTGTTAAACGCTCAAGCAACCAACCAATGACGTCAAGTACAGCTGTACAGAGCGTACACAATAGTCAGATACAGGGTGTCCCACGAAACATGGCAGTATAGGTGAATAGTTTAAAATGTCTTCTTTCATAATTTGTTAAGTGGTTTGATACCAAACAGAACAATAAAAATATTACATGGCAGTCATATTATATTAAAATTAATTTCAAATATATTTGGGAAAAGATTTTTAAGAACAAAATAAACTGCAACAAGTCTTTGATATCTAATACACCATATGGAAGAAGACATTCCAAACTATTTACCATCTCTCATGTTTCGTGGGACACCCTGTAGATTTCAATTGCATCGTCTTTATATCGAGAGTCTTTGGAGATTAGTAGAACTTTAATACAGCTGATAACAAATAAAATTATTTTAAAACGTAAATTGGAGACTAAAATTTATCAATAATTGATGATTTTTATTATAATTTATTTTAACCCTAACGGGAGTTTAGCAGATATTCTTGGTTGGTGAGAACATTTCAAGGTTATAAGGCAAGGAAAGTTAATTGCAGTTGCATATAATCTGCGCGCGCTCATATTGAAACCAGTTCTCTCTTGGTGGAATTTATGAACAAGAATAGATGCATCAGTGCTGTTTACTATGCGTGGTGGATAAAAGCATTTAATTTTGATAATTTTGATAATTAACGTAATAGTTTCCTTTGACCAGAATATTTCATTATTTTTTTGTGTTAAAGATGGATCCCTTGTCAGGCTGTGACATCCGTCTTGTGTGTACATTACCGCGAAGAGACAGTACACTGCAGTACAAAAGATGCGTACACCTCTGAAATAACTTTCCTTGCATTATAACCTTGATACATTTGATTTATTGATGCAGTATACAGTTTACACACACACAAAGCGTCCCATATCATATTGGATTATCTCCAAGATTCAACGACAGAATACGCACATAATTATCAAAAAACCTAGTATTTTCTGCAACAAAATTGTTATATATCCTTATAGAATTTTGTTAAATGATTAATTATTTTTAAATTTTCTGATTAGTCCCGAAAATTGCTATTTAGAGCTGTAAACGATCAAATATTGTAGGTCACCCTCTAGTATACAAAACATACAGGGTGTTCTACCAGGGATTAGACTTTAATGACAGACCATGAGTCCGAATTTAATGAATTTGAGCCGCGTCTCAAATCTGCCAAAAACCGGTTTCAATTGAGCATTGGCGGACACAGGATTTAACACAGGGGGGGGAAGTNTAAAACAAATTAATTAGTATGAGACGTCTTTAACAATTTTCTCCTTATAGACGCAACAGATAGAAAAATTCCTGAATTATTTGAATAGCACGTTAGAACATGCGAGGGATTCCACAATATTCATTCTTAAAACGTGCTCAGCACATAAGGAATAAATATCTCTGGAAACATACTGATTACTTGAAAAACTTGAAAAAAGTTATGGAGTAGAGTTCTATCTAAAAACGTGCTATATTGTTTGGAAAAAACGTGCTAAAGAGAGAAAAGTACTATATTATATAATTATAACGTGATATTTGAATATCACTTTAAAAGCAGAGATCTCTATATAAAACATATTCAAATAGTACGTTTGGGGAAAGTTCTACTTAAAACGTCCTGATTAACGGAAGAACAAGCATAAACGGCGTGGGGTTCGAAGGTGGGATAAAGGGATTGTCAACCTTATTTTATGTGACACTTTCATTCAAAGAGCTCATGCCTGATCAAAAACGGCACTCTTAACCCCATAAAATCGGAGCAACCACGAGGAAGATATCGTAGCTTTTCAAAAGAGACGATCTTTTCAAATGATCAATTTTCAGATGGAAAAATAATGATATATTTGGCATTGTTGTTTAGACGAAGGTTTGATTAGGGCTGGGCAAAGTTCTGGTAACGATACGGAGGTTTTTGAAAATAAAAGGAAGATTCTGTTTTGAATAAAAAATTAATGGATGAAAACTAAAACGGAAGGGATTTTTTTTAAATGGTGATTTTTTTAGTTTTGCTTAAAATTGCCATAAACTTGTAAAAAAACTATTTTTTTTAAAAGTGTTTTGATGTTTTAAATTTTTTTGACGCGCCGTTCAGCCTGTTAATACTGTAATAGACCGTTAACGGCTGTGCCGTTACCGTTTTTTTCGGATTTTTGCGCCGTTAACGCCATTCATTCTGTAAGAAACGGTACCATTAAGTTTTAAAAAGTTTTTAAAAAACGGTTGGAACTAACCGTTAACGAAACGGCTTAAAAAGTTGGAACGTGTCCAGCCCTAGGTTTGATGTGTACCTTTGTGATTCGAGTATGTCCCTTTTTAATTGGAGGATCACTCCAAATTAAGGTTACAATCCCTTTAGGAGGAAATAACAAAAGAACAAAAGATATTTAGTGGCGACATTTAACTAACTTATGCATATTTGGTTTCCATTATATTGATTTATAGATCAGACATATTAGATAGATATTTATTAACGCACTTTTCGTCCCGCTCTGACGAACGATGCTCTGTGTGTTTAAAGTGCGTAAAGATGAAAGCGCAAACAGCGTGACGCATGCATCAGAAGCGTATGTGTGCGTAAATATCCGCACTTTGGCGTCAGCTTTCAACCTAGACACAATAGCTGCTGAGATGAAGGTGACAGACAAAGTGTGAAATTATAAATGGGACATGTTTTACTTTTTCTTGCTTCAAGAAAAAAAATTATGACATTTTTTTTAATAACTTTACATTTCAAGAAATAATTTGGTGAACTTTTTGTATTCATGTAAATATGTCAAATTAAAAGATGAGAAAACTTGCAACATTCGTAATATTTCTGAAGTAATGTATAAGAAATATTTGAAAAAAAAATCATCCCTAATTACCAACTACTGAACTTATATAATCTATATAAAATCTTTTTATTGTAGAATATCATTGTTGTATGTAGAAAAGAAGGAAATTGATGATTTTGATGAAATGAAAAATGTTTTTGTTATTAAATTGATTTTTTATTATGCTTTAAATAAAATACTTTTTCCCCAGGTTTTGATTCTATCCACTATCGTTGGTTTAGGGGCCTGTGCCCCTGATCTCTTCAGTGGACCCCCTCATCATCCTCATCATAGCCCCTATGCACCTGCCCCTTATCACCCTGCCCCTGCCCCATACCATCCTGCGCCACACTACGCCCCTGATCCCTATGAAAAGTTGGCCCCCCGCCCCTATGCCTACGAATTTGGAGTTCAGGTATAAAGAAATCAACTTTTTATATCAAGGGTTGCTTAACGTAATTTAATCCAAGGGACCCTTTAATCAAACTATAAAGGACAAATGTTGGCAGTTTTCTCCCATTCTCCTCTGCGTAAGCACCTAGAAAACCACGTTTTGATAATTGTATGAAGCAAAAAAGTTTAACGTTGCAAAAAGATTATGGCAGTTTTCATATTTATAATAGCAATGAAAATTCTTTAAGTATAGCAAAATAATCAACAATGGACAACTAGTGACAGACTTAGGAAAAACGAATTGCACTATATGAAATTCGAATAAAGACTAAACACATTATTTTAGAATTCAAGGAAGCTCCATTTTCAGTATTTCCTACATATCTAAATATAGGTTTTACTTGGGATTTCCTTCATTTAGATACAGGGTTACCCACAAAGAATGAGACTTTAAAGGGAGTGTTCGCGAAAAATGAAAGGGGGTATAGGCTGAATGCGATAAAAAAGCGCTTTTGATCGCTACAAATCTTACTTCTATCTGTTGCGTCTGTAAGGAGAAAATTGTTAAAGACGTCTCATACCTAAGAACGTAGTGTCCATACAAATTGAGAAAATTGCAACATACGACTTAGACCGTTACAATTTTCTCCTTATAGACGCAACAGATAGAAGTAAGATTATTAGCTATCAAAAGCGCTTTTTTATCGCATTAAGCCTATACCCCCTTTCATTTATCCCGAACACTCCCTTTAATGAGTACCTTAAACTCTTCAAACATGACAACTTAAAGGTATAATTTTGGTTACTGCCCTGGAAACAGTCTTTAAAAGGTTTATTTAATGATTTGGTAACAATAATGAGCTATTGAAAGCTGTGGGAAGCTAGACATGTAAGAAATAAGACTGAATAAACTCCGTACAGTCGTCTGTAAAGTCTCGTCCTTTGTGAGTAACCCTGTACTATAATTTAACTTGGTTTTATTAAAAACTGAAGGAGTCAAGAGAAAAATAATAAAAACCCTTAGTCATGTCTTAAGTTGGACGACCCATACATAATACAGGGTTACCCATAAAGGATTAGACTTCAGAGACGACTGTACAGAGTTTAAATTGTCTGTATCTTATATTTATAATTATCTGAAACTGTAAACTGGTTCTTTCTTATCCTAATTATTTAGCAAACCATTTAAAGAAAGCAGAAGCCTTCTTTAACCTTGAAATCTTTAATGAAATCTTTTTATGGAGTAGAGTTCTATCTAAAAACGTGCTATATTGTTTGGAAAAAACGTGCTAAAGAGAGAAAAGTACTATATTATATAATTATAACGTGATATTTGAATATCACTTTAAAAGCAGAGATCTCTATATAAAACATATTCAAATAGTACGTTTGGGGAAAGTTCTACTTANTACATGGAGTAGTGACTGGAGAATACAGGTAGAGTACACTTTATACTGTACATGGAGTAGTGACTGGAGAATACTGGTAGAGTACACTTTATACTGTACACGGAGTAGTGACTGGAGAATACAGGTAAGAGTACACTTTATACTGTACATGGAGTAGTAACTGGTGAATACTGGTAAAGTTCACTGTATGCATACCAAATAGATTCTAGTACAATAGATGGCAACGTAGAATTTGTACACTCTCAGTACATTTGTATTCTGTCGTCATAAGTGTCAATTCAGATTTTGTGTCCGACAAAATCATCAATAATAGTGATAATTTTAGAATAAAGTGCTTTTCTTATAGTAAAATAAGTGCAATTTTATGTGTTCTTTAGTTTCTGTTTTTACACTTTTTTTATTTAATCTTGGAAAACATGTCAACTAATGTGAGAAAATTTCGCTTTCCTTGTTATATTTAATACTTGTGACGTCGTGTATAATTGGTTACTTTTTCTGTTGCCACCTATTGTACTTGATAATCTATTTGATGCATACTGTACACGGAGTAGTGACCGGAGAATACATGTAAAGTACACTTTATACTTTTCACGGAATAGAGTACACTTATACTGTACAGTGTACACAGAGCAGTGACTGGAGAATTTACAAGTAAAGTACACTGTTAATGTATACCGTACATGGATTAGGTACTGGAGAATACATGGTAAAGTACACTGTATGTATACTGTACACGGAGTTGGGACTGGGGAATAGGGCTGGCTACGTTCAGTCTTTTTTTATCATTTGTTAAAAGTTAGTTAAAATCGTTTTAAAAAAAACTTTTCAGGTTGCCTATGGTTGTTTAATTTAGAACGGAACGATCTTTTCGTTAACAGGCCTTAACGGAAGATATTTCAGAAATTGCTAGCAGTTCCTATATTGTGAACGGCACGTTCACAATATAGGAACGATTATTTTATGTAAAAATAGATAACAATTGAAGACGTGTTTTAAAACATCAAAAAACGTTTCAAAAAAAACAACATAAAAATACGATAAGTTTTCCGAATTTCTGAAAATTTAATGCAATTTTAGGTTGAAAAATTAATGCAAGTTGCCGGTCAACGATTTTAATTTTTTGTTCACAGGTTCTTCAGTTAACAATTCGTTAGCGGTATTTTGCCCAGCCCTACTAGAGAATTCAGCTAAATAGCTGAATTTTATATTCTATAGTGTAGGAAGGAAATATTTTATATTTTCAAGTTTCATGGTTTGCTGATTTTAGTTCTCCATATCAGCAATATTGTATAATAATAGACAGTAGACACACATGATCATGCCAATTAATATTATAATTTCCTGTAAAGAGTTGAATTTGTTCCAAATCATACTTCCTCATCAGTTGACAGGATAATTAACAAAAAATCCTGGTTAGAGACAAATATGAAGCTTCTTAAAACAAGTAAATTACACCTATAAGTACTGTTATTTTCCAGATATGGTCTCTCTTTTTCCATTTATATTGATTGTACGTTCTTTAGATTTCGCTATCCGATAACTTTTGAAAAATTTTAGCTGTAAAGAATTTAGAATAGAGTTTGAATTGTTGTAGTGGTTAAAGAACCTAAAAGTTTTTAAATCGTCTCAGTTATCTTGTTCATTTTGCATCACAGCACATCATGCTTTTTATTTTGTTTAACATTTTCTGTGGTTTAGAGTTGCGCTCCCTGATGGCAGAATCCAGATTGTGACATACCACGCAGATCATATTGGAGGATTTGTTGCTGATGTCAAGTATGAAGGTGTTCCTGTCTATCCTGAACCTGCCCATCATGCTGCTCCCTACCATGCTGCTCCCGCTCCATACGCTCCCAGACCAATTCATCATGCGCCCCATCATGCTGGCCCAGCTCACTTCGGATAATATCTGACACAACTTCAAAATGGCCGACATTTATACATGTGTTTATTAATTTTTAATATGGCGGCCTACATGATGTTCGGTTCTACCTCGTGCAATAATTTGGTTTAATTAAAAAGCGTGACATGTATTTGGCGCCTTATTCATAAATTTGTCAACTAGGGCATTATTTATATATTTTTTATGGCATAATGTATTTATTTAGAAGCTCAAATAAACAATTAAATATATAATAAAACAGTCCTTATAGTTTTTTAAAAATTGTTCTTTTATTTTAATTGACGTGCTTTAACCATTTTCTGCGTACAGTGTTAAAAGTTATTGTAATTCTCGTTTGAGAAGTTTGAATTGTCTTTTACATGATCACAGAGAGGGAGGTTAAAGGATATAGTTACGAAGTGTTTTTTTGCCAAAAAATGAACTCATGCTTGATCAAAAAGTCAGCTAGTAAGTTTCGAGATGATACATAATTATATCATAAAGTTCTATATCTCTAAGATTCTGTTCATAATCTTTATCAAAATGTTCTTAAATTGGAAATGTATAAGGTAATTTCGGTGTTACGAACAAGATAAAAATCTTAAAAAGATAATGATATTTGGAGACCTCTGTTTGCATGAAACCCCTCGTTATCTATATGTTGATATTTTCTCCGGATTTTGAATCCTTACTTTATTAAATATGGAAATTTGTCAGAATTCGTTAGTTAAATTTCTATTCATGGTTTGGTAAATATTATTCAATTGGCTTCGTTAAGTATACAATTTTAAGGGTCTTCATATTTAGTTCTTTTTGTTGTTGTAGAATACGTAGAATACGGGATCTCCGCACCTTCTCTCCCGATATTTAGAAATAACACTATCTATTTTGATTCGTAACAGATGATAGTAGCTGAACTGTCCGGCTAGCCTATCAAATTTTTAATAATAAAATTTTAAAAAAAAAGTTTCATTAATTTTTTTTATCCAATTCGGTCCAGCCGTTTGGCCGGGTATAGCTTTAAACATATATACCTAAAAATATAAATATATATGAGCGAAAAGCTTTAATACATAGATAGTCAAAAGTGTCTTGAAAAGGATTACGAGAAACTGTGCCACGAGAGAGAACACATAAAACAGTTCATATGAGGTACCGGGCCAACCTCTAAGGCTAGTTAATTAATTTGTATAGTATACAATACAAACCGGGTGTTTTATCAGGCTTAATTTTTATTTTGTTAAGATTCACCAAAAAAAAGATAGAAAATCGTCCCGGTACTTCTTAAAAATTGAGGCTATACCTCAAACAATTTTATCTCCATATCTTTGCAACCTGATGATGTAACCTTTTATACTTCAAACATAGATAGATAGAGATAGAGTTTGTGGCAAAGTAAGTAGCTGCCCCTACTGTTAAGCGTACACTTTTATGATCATTTCAAGAGTTTTGATCATTTGGCCATTTGATCTTTTGATATTTTTCCGAAAAAATCCTGACAAATTTGAGCCAGAATAAATCGTCAAATCTTCAAATCACAGCTTTGTTAAAAAAATTTTTCAATTAGACTTAGGTTTTACAATTTTAAAGTCGATCAGAAAGAATAGCTTTTTTTTAAACAGAAACTTACAATTATGGTTTCCATCAAATAGATTATCAAGTACAATAGATGACAACGTAGAATTTGTACACTCTCAGTACAGATGTATTCTTACGTCACAAGTGTCAACAGTTTTATTTGTCCGACAAAATTACTTATAATTGTGATAATAAAGTGCTGATCTTACAGTGAAATAAGTTTGATTTTGTGTTCTTTATTTTCTGTTTTTACACTTTTTTATCTAATCTTGGAAAACATGTCAACTAATGGAAGAGAATGTTGTCTTCCTTGGTATATTTGACACTTGTGACGTCGTATATAATTGGTCCATGTCTCTGTTGCCACCTATTGTAATTGATAATCTATTTGGTTTCCATCACGTGTTGAAAACTGACTTCTCTGAGAAAAATATTCTCTTTTAAATTTATTTGAACGGCCCTTATATTTGTCAAGTGTACTGATAAAATTAAGTATTTAATTTAAAGCAAATTACATACTTTAGATTAGTTGGCTTGCAGGAGCTTTATTTTTAACTCGTTATAAACTTATCTTAAGAGTCTTAACTCAAATATAGAGATTTATGGTGTTCTTTCCATCCTCCATATTTGATATATTTAATATAATACAATCTTTAAAATCTTTAATACAACACCATCTTTAATATCTTTAATATAACACCATCTTCAATATCTTTACTATAACACCATCTTTAATATCTTTAATATAACACCATCTTTGATATCTTTAATATAACACCATCCTTGATATCTTTAATATAACACCAAATTTAATATCTTTAATATAGCACAATCTTTAATATTTTTAATATAACACCATCTTTGATATCTTTAATATAACACCATCTTTAATATCTTTAATATAGCACAATCTTTAATATCTTTAATATAACACCATCTTTGATATCTTTAATATAACACCATCTTTGATATTTTCAATATAATACCATCTTTAATATCTTTAATATAACACCATCTTTGATATTTTTAATATGATACCGTCTTTAATATCTTTAATATAGCACAATCTTTAATATCTTTCGATAAAATCATATTCATCATATCTTTAAAAAAGAGTAAGTTTTTTTTAATGTTTTTAAAACCATTGATAAGATTTTTAGATCTTGAATCAAGAACAGTCTATTTCAGATATTCATTCGGAATTTTTTTTTACATTGCACAGTACACACGTTTCATGCACTTTTCCACAACTTTTTACATTGCACACATTTCATGTATTTTCCAAAACTTTTTACTTTGAAATTTCACATACCTTACGCTGTTGCCATAGGTTCTTTGAAAAACGGTTTATGATAACCCAAGGGCAGGGGGCCGGGGGTAATATTCATCAAACTCTTGAATTTTAAAACTGTCTCTAAAAATAGATTCTCTCTGCTAAAAAAACATTTGTAAACCTTAACCTAATATTTTGTCTAAATTATAAATTGATTGCGTACAATTCTTGAATTTTAATAAATTAAAAGTTGTATAGAAAAGACTGGAAAACTGCCAATTACTCATTTTTTAAAGTTTTTTCTTAACCTTGATTTTTTAATTGCTGTATTGCATGTGAATTGAGTGTAATTATAGATAAATATTTATTAAATGTTTATAGTCATTAAAAAAATTAGATTTTTTTCTATTCCTAGTTCAGCAAACAAAAACGACAACAACAACAACTACAACAACGACAACAACAACAACAACAACAACAACAACAACAACAACAACATTAACAACAACAACAACAACAACGACAACAACAACAACAACAACAACGACGACTACTACTAACCCTCCTTTTTTGCTTATGACGGGAGGTAAAATTATAAGGAAACATTGCTTTCAATCAATTATCTCTGTAGATAAAGATAAGTAAAGGGTTGACACTGAAATTACCACCGGTATGAATTGAATCACATATTTGTAATAAAGATTATTTTTGCGTTTATAAACTACATTTTCATATTTTCCCCTTAAAACCCTGTTTAACTTGTATAATGTTGCATGTAAAACATTTTAACTCACCCTTCATGCACATGATCGAATTTCCCTAGAAGGGTCTCGCTCATTAGGTGTACAGTCCCGCTTAACCAGGTATAATATACATTTGTGTTGTTCAGCTCGCTCTAGCTGGTTAGTTGGTTTTTGAAATGAACCGGACTTAAACGTGACTTGTCTAATGCATAAATATATGTCTAGGGGATGGATGTGATTATAACCCTGGAAGTAATCTATTTACAACTATATACCCAGACAATAACTCTGCTATAAACTGGACCTGGAGTTTACCTCGCTCTAGCTGGTTAGTTGGTTTTTGAAATGAACCGGACTTAAACGTGACTTGTCTAATGTATAAATATATGTCTAGGGGATGGATGTGATTATAACCCTGGAAGTAATCTATTTACAACTATATACCCAGACAATAAGCCTGCTATAAACTGGACCTGGAGTTTACCTGGCGTGGTAGCAGAAACAGTTCTTAATAATGTAGGCTGGCCAACGTACTCATGGATGCCAGGAATACATAGAAATATGTACAAATTAGACAGAACTAGATACAAAATACTCTGTAAAACTAGAAACAACTATATCTGTAGAACTAGAAACAAACTACTCCGTAGAACAAGATAAAAAAAAATTACTCCGTAGAACTATATACAAACTACTCCATAAAACTAGATACAAACTACTCCGTAGAACCAAATACAAACTACACAATAGAACTAGATTCAAACTACTTCGTAAAGAAAGATACAAACTACTCCCTAGAATAGTATACAAACAACTCCGTAGAACTAGATAAATTGAATATTGAATATTACAAAGAAGTTAATTAAAGTAATTGCAGAGACATTAGATTTTTGAAAAACAAATCCAGTCGTTTGGCCAGCTATATAATATATGACATAGCTAACAGATATAGGCAGTTTCCCAAGGAAGTTATGTACTGCACTTAAACAGCGTCGAATCACAGGAAGAGAGAGAGATTTGTTTATATTTTAGGGTTGGGGGGGGGGGGGTTAAGACACCTGGGCTGATCGCTGGTGCTAGGACAGGCTAGGGGGCTGAGTGCGACGGCTAGGACACTCTAGGGGCCGAGCACCACGGCTAGAACAGCCTCTGTTTATGTCTTATAATTCAACGCGGCATGTGCACGTAACTTCCTTGGGTCCTTGTCAAAATATATACGAGGTATGTTTAATAAGTTTTGCGGAAACAATTAAATGAACTTCTAGATGTCCCAGCCCTGATTTTTTTCAAAGCTCCCTGTATCTTCTTCGGTTTTCTTCTTCCAACAAACTTTATTCGCCAAACTTTTTATTTCTATGTAATCTGGCAAAGATTTGGACAACATTTGCTCCAGAGAGGTCTTAGGAAAAGATACTAATTTGTTTGCTGAAATGTAGATTAGAACTTCAAGGACCCTATTTACAATAAAGGCTTACCCAGCCCCTCCTTTGACTTTTTAAGGTTACCCAACCTCTTGTGCTGTGTACACGGTTAAATCGATAAAGTGTTTATGTAAGATATCTAGACTGTGACAAGCATCGTTAACGGGTTCCGGGAGAAAGGTAATTGCGTCCAACATAATATCTGATCGATATTAGGTGGTCAAAAAATTGAACCGGTATAAATATAGTGAACTTTTAAAAAAATTAAAGGGCTTAAATTTCTAAAGTATAACGTTAAAAAAATTTTTCGCAAAAGTTATTGAACATCCCTCGTATATTTAAGCAAAGATATAGATTAAAGTACTAAATTTGTTGGAACTATAGAAATATTAAGAATAGGATAAACAATACAAAAACCATCTTTGTTTCATAGTTTACATAACATAAATACACTTCTATTGTTTCTTAAAGATGGACATTTATCCACGTTAAAAGACAGTAAGACAGGAGAGTGGATAATTTTCTATCCTAACCATGAAAGCTTCAGGTATTAATTTTGTTGATATGAATTCTAACAAATAGGGCTGGACACAAATATAATTTATTAAATCCGTTCTTTAACGGTTTATTAATATAACGTCACAGACCAAGGAACCTCTTGTAATGTGAAACATACTATTTATTATTTTAGACTAATAAGTTTTCTAAATGAACTTTGCCTTAACATAGATTTAAAAATATTTTATTTAAGTTCGAATTAGGCAAAAAAAATCATCCGTTTTTATATTAAAAAAATAAAATTCATTCTGCTCGGTATCTTAGATAATGGTGAACAACTCTGTTTGTCCTTTAACAGAATTTCATATAATCAATTTTCAAAATTCTTCCTTTTTTCACAAAACTGTGGCCAGCTCTATATAATCTAGTTTGATTATTTTGATCTACAGGACTACTGGCCAAGTTCCTTTGCCAGACAAGAGCCGGAAGTTGAGTCCACCGTAAGTAACATCTTTTACCTAAGATGGGATTTTATAAATGCTGTTAATTTTTTACCGCCTTCTAACCAACATTTTACCGACCTTTGCTTTCCTGATGTAAAGTTATTAACGTCCCTTGTGAAAATTAACCAGGGAATAAGAATAAAGGGAAGGAAAATGGCACTGGTTTGGCATGAGAAAGCCAGTCGCACTGCTTTGCAGACGAGTTCGATATTCCTTACACACACTCATTTGGTACAGAGACACCCCCATGACGTTTCCGCCCCCTGCAATTAAGTATAATAACCTTCCACTCGACTCCGATAATTTACACATTTTCTGCAAGGCGATACTTTTCTGGAAATTAAAATCTTTAATTAACCATGAGTTCCCTCGAACAAAATTGGTCTTGGGTTAACTCTTGGTAAAGTATAAACCGCTGGCTAAAAGAGCAAGGAAGTTTTTAAAATGTGGAAATTCTAAAGCTTGGAACTTCCATGAACACATATTTAGCCTGCACTGGGTGTAGACGCCCCTGCTCAAAAGATAATCAAAATACATTTCATATATTTATTTATCTATTCTAAAAAAGACATTTTCGCCCATCAATAAGAACCATCCTACAGTTCAGAAAAGCTTGAACCAGAAAACCCATGCCTAAATTACGTTCCTCTCTTCTCTATCATTAAAAAATTCCATCTATTTTCATACATAAAATAATATTCTTGTTAATAAAAGTATATCATAATGATATTCTTGTTAATAAAAATAAAATATCTTTTGTTATTTAACGATATTTTAAGGCACAAAATAGCTGGAGGAAAACTGAGTTCTGATGCCTATAATAATGGTGGAATGTGGTTAATGTCAGGTTAATCATTTTTTCATTTATCGAAAGGCATGTCCGATTCACATGGTAACCTTTAAATCTTTGTCCAGACAAGGATGAGGTGAATACCCTCCGCCTCATTATTTGTTCAGCGGAAGATTGAATCTTATTTGCAATATTTTTTTCGTGGGTTTCATTTAAAATGATTGGTAATTATGGTTAGATGACTAATAGTCAGTCTTCAGGTAGATAAATATTGATTTTAAACTTATATTTTCTTAATACCGGTTTTTTAGGGGGGTGCACAAAAAAAAAAAATTTCGGCGCGCTTACGCTTGCCAAAAGTGCACCCCCTAGGCCTCCACTACGCCCCTGTAATTGTATATCCATCATTCAAAATTTCCAAGCTCTAAATATTAAGCTCATCTATCGGATCCTGAGGGAAGCATGGTTGGATTCTTCCATACAGAAGATCAATATCCAGGAGCAGGAGGTACACGCCTTAAAATACATCTTTAAATACTAATATGAGATCAAAATTCATGGCACTTTGCGCCTCTTTTTTGATATTTTAATGCATAAAGTGCGTCCAACTAAAAACATGTCTTATGTTTTGAGTCCACAATCCACAAGCCAAAAAGAATTAAACAAAATGGAAATAACAACGAATGAATATTGAATATTTCATCAAGACGTTTGCACTTTTAAATGCTATTTCAGAATTAATTTATTTTTTTTGGAAATTTTTCCTATATTTTAGTTTTATATGCTGAGTAGACCTTTTTTAATCTTCTGTTTTTCATGAGTTCCGCTGGAAGCAGGATATTTTGAAGTATTTTTTCCCAAGGTATGGCGTTCAAGTCTGTGGCTCTAGGTTGCAGTAAAGATTTTGGTGTCTCCTGGGTTGAAAGGGGTAGAATAATAACTGTAGGAGTTAAACCAGTTCAACCAGCTTGGTCAGGAACAGGAGATCAGGTAAATCAGTTCAACCAGCTTGGTCAGGAACAGGAGATCAGGTAAACCAGTTCAACCAGATTGGTCAGGAACAGGAGATCAGGTAAACCAGTTTAACCAGCTTTTCTGGAACTGAAGATAAGGGAATTGATTGAATGCATTCTGAGGAGTTGTTACAGTCTTTCCAATAGAAAAATGTTATGTGTAGTGCCAACTACACGCAACTCCTCTGAACTGCTGCCTCAGGGTTATTTTGAACGTAACACACAGGAATCTTGAAAAGACGACATCTAGTGACCTATCTCTTATTTTATTTAACCATGCTTGCAAGGATGTTATCTGGGATTGGAAGAATAAGAGATGGTATATGGGAACCAGTATGTCGGCAGCTGTAAACTACAATATGGTAAAATTGATTAATTTCTCTCAAAAAAACTTTTATTTTCTGATCCCTATATCTTTGCAATTTGATGGTGGTCACGTTGATCAGTTGATATAACAAAGTTCATAGTATAAATATCATGGGTTTGCAAAGAAATAAAACTTAGAAAATCAGAGTTGGCGTCCTATAATCAGTTTCCTAACCCTATCCCTATTAGGGGAGGGGGGGGGGAGGATCCACACCCTGTGGTTTTTTCTTTATAACCTAAAAATGGCCTTAACTATTAGATTCAAACTTCTTCACTTTTTTTCAATTTGATGGTTGTGAACAAATTTATCAATTTATTTTATATATGGGGTAGGGGGAGGGAAGCCTAATCGGGATAGGGTTAACTAATAGCAAGAAGTATTAAAGCCTTGTTCAAATTTTGCACTCACACCGGACTAACCAGAGTGAGCAGCATTCGGTTTCTCATATTTGAAATCAAACGTGTTTTGGTCTTTTATTCAATAATCATTTACTTTACAGATTTGTTTATGTTATACATTTTCATTCCCAGCTTTCTGGAATATTGACAGAACCATGTAGGAATCATACAGAATCAACGGGCATTGTAAACTTCACTAAAGTACATATATTTTTGAAACATGGTATTGGTCGTAGTTAGATTTTGAAATCTGATTCTATCTGGAACAAATGTTAATGAAGTACTACCTCACAAAATGTGTATAAATAGAACATAAACTTTGGTTTGAAAAAATGAATCACATTAATCGCAATTCTATATTGATGCAGAACGGTGAGATGTCTGGCTGGAAAAAATGGAATGGAACAGCGTTCTCTAGGAACAGTTTAGTTGAGGATATGGAACCTCTGAGGAACAAATATCATAATCTTATTCATAATTTTTCAATACTTTAATTTCAGATTTTCCCTCCAAGTTTTTGACAAACATTTTTTGATATTTGCTGCACAGGGATTTTGATGGAAAAGTTTTACAACCAGGTAAACTTCAGAATTTAGTTTCAGCCAAATTTGTTAAAATTTTGATTCAAAAAAGAAATAAAATTCTTCAGTACGATTCTAAATTTAAAATATTCGACTCATTATTTTAAAAACTAGATAATTGGAATTCATCCGCAGTAAAATGTCAAATATTTTTTTCTATTTCTAAGAGCTAATATATGAATATTTTATTTCAGTCCTGAACACACATGCACCCAAATGCAAAATATATAGTTTATAAGAATATTGCACATGAAAATAAATGCTTTTTTAGTATTACTATTTTTTAGCCCTATTCCTGCTGAAGTCTCATTCACCCAAAAGAATAATTGAAATTATGAAATTTTTATGTAAAGACGTCTGTGCAAAATAGTGTAAAAAATGTCTTTCCAAAATTTGCGCAATCTGCTCTTTTGTAATAGGCTTTCCAAAGAGTTATAAAATGTTGAAATCAAATGACTTTATGTGGTGCCTAAACATAGATTTAGTCAGGTATAGGAAAACAAGGCATTCAGGTAGTGTGACTGTAGACTTAGGTAGCAGGTATTAAGGTCCAGCTCTTAGCCTAAAGTGAGGCCAGGGGTTTGTCTTAGCTAGAAAAGTCTAAATATTTGAACAGCCTCTGAGCCTCAAACCGGCTTTAAATTATGTCCAAAAATTTTGGTTAAATAGCTACTGGCAGGCAAATAAATTGCTGTTAGCATTTGTATAAAATTTAATTAAATTGTCTTATGTTCCTTTAGGTGGGAACCCCTCACTGCACTGGAACAAGTACCTAGAACTATGGGTAATGGTTTACCATGGATGGAACGGAAACATTTATATCACAACATCAAGGAACAGTTTAAATCAACAATCAAACTTGGGAAAATACAATCATTACCAAAGGGCCAAAAATGTTCTTTTTATTCATTTTAATGTTTAGGTTAAAAACTACCACGCCCACAGTCCACCAGTCTTTGAATAAAAAACCAAAAGTTATGATCGTTCTTACAATTATAAATATTATTATAAATATTATATTAAACCAAGAATTCCAATCTTCTTTATAAAACATTTGAAGATACAGGGTGTCCCGATAACCATGGGAATTCAGTGACAAATTTGATATCGTCTTTTTAAGTAATTCTTAGATTTAGTATAGTGATGCCAACCTAGAAAACTGTGATCCGTAAGATTTTCGTCTGCTATGTTTACAATTTGTTTGTTTATGTTCTGACTGCATACGGTTGTACTTAGTAAAACAAGAAAATAAGAGTATTCAAACAGAGTAAACTTGTTCGTCTTCACTGTTTATCTTGCGGAGACATTATAGACACATCTTTACATTCTTTTACTGTTTTCATAAAATAAACTCTAGCAGACATAATAATATTTCAGTTTTAGAAATTAGGTATTATACAATGCTAATTCATAACAAAGAGGATATCGAATTCATCACTGAATTCCCATGTTTATTGGAACACCGTGTAGTTGAACAAATTTCAAAATGGAGCTGACATACAACCTTTGATCATGCATTCCTTAATCGGTCACAATTATGATCTTTTAACTGATCATGTGTAAAGACCAGGAAAGAAAGCATAATTCAACGAAAATATAAGTTTGAGTTGAACTGTCTACAGAGATCTTCCATTCTTCAATACTCCTCGAATATTAGTTGCAAGAAGCTCAGCTATTGAGAAGAATTGGTATCCAACCCTCCTATCATGGGTTAGTACCCCCTTTTCTATATTGTAGTGCCCCTGTCTAGGGGGATACGTTAAGACTTTTCCCTCACTCGCATCTAACTTATTTTTGTGAATCTAGAAGTAACTGAAGGAGAGAGATAAGGGGGCAAAGAAGAGAACATTTTATAATTAAAGTTAAAAGATATATACAGGGTGCGGAAAGATTATTTTACCCCACTTTTTTTAAGTTGGTGGATAATTATCCTTGACTTACCTTGCCTTTTCCTTATTTTAGCCTTTTTCCAAAACACAGTTCTATTTATATATGGTAAATAGACGAAAAGTCCATTGATCAAATGCTATAGAGGTAACATGTTCCGAATCAATCAAACTGTCCCATCATGATACAAGATGTCCCACAAAACTAGACAAAAGATAGACAACTTGAAATGATAATCACAAAATTTTCTTAGTCCTGGCATTTCCAAAATCTGGTCTGCTTTTCTTGTGCTGTCAATATTCACAGAGATATCAAGAATTTCTTTCAGATTTCAATTTATTAGATAAAACTTAAAGTGTCAACAGCTGAATACAATTCTTCTTATCTCTAGTAATTATAAAAGCACAAAAAAGGCAGACTAAATTTTAGAAATGCTAGGACTAGGGTTATTCTGTGAATATTACATTTAGAATTTTATATCTAAAATGAGGTTTATGAATGAAATGCTGAAAATTATTTCACAGACAAACTTCAAGTCGTCTTTCTACTGTTATGTTTGGTAGGACACCCTGTCTGTCCCTAGGCGCACGGTGATCGTCTGGGAGGAAGAAGTCTGTACCTGTATTACCGTCTGTTCCCTCAAGGTCCAGGAGGTGGAATTTCGTTCTTTAAGAAGACAGAACTTAAACTCTGTAGAGATTCAGATTGTGATAAATCATAATTTTGTAATATTAAAACAGAAAGAAAAATTATATTTATTGTTTAAACATTCAAATACAAATTGGGCATTTCAAATAAGACAATTTCAGGTAAAACAGAATAAATCAATTTAATCATAAAGTGGAAAATAATACAGCGCAGTTAATTTAAAACTTATGTTAGACATCATTTCATCTATTAATGCGACTAATAGATTATACAAAGTGCTATTCATCTTGGACAGATTGGACCATCGTCTCTCTCTTAAGCTACTCATGTTGGTGAGAATGGATAGGATAAGTTGATTTATTTCTCTAAAAGTATCTGAAAGTATAATCATAAAAGAAAGAAGGCAATTTTAATAAAAGGAAATACAAAGCTTACCACATTGAATCCTCAAGAATATACACATGAACAATCAAAAGCACTATCTCCATCATCTAACAAGATGTTATCAGTGCTAATTCTCAGTTCAAACTGTGTCTAAGTTTACGCTATATATTAAACTTTTCCAACTATTAACGAATTTGGTTTTCATAGAAGTTTCCAGAGTGTACTCCACAACCAGTGCCGTACACATTTCAGGGGCAGAATAGATTCTTCAGCAGGAGCTTCATCACGTCATCTTCAAAATATCACAACGCAATATGATTGTGTAACATACATGCATACATTTTTTTGTTAAAATTTTGTCAAAAAGTGTTGCATACATTTGTTAAACAATTCATGGAAAACTAAAAAGATGTTTCAATTTGCAATTGTTCAAAGCATATAAAAGTTAAAAATTTAATCTCAGAAGAAATGGATGATTCATTCAATGCACATCAGGGCTTGCCATATATAATCGGAATAAAAACTGTAATATAGCTGCTTAATTGTTTTCTATTCAAACATACAGATTGTCACATATCAAATCAGATTATCTCCAAACATGCTAACTCTGGCAAAATAAACCCTTAATACCCAAGAAATTTAGCATTTTCGACAAAATGATTCATTCTAATAAAATTTTCTGAATAGTCCTGAAAATTGTAATTAAGACCCATTGATGGTCTAATATGATGTGGGATATATAAATATTACATTGTGGTCAAATTGTTTCTATGATTGTTTTTAAAAAGTTGGTGGGTGCGGTCTGACTCTGAGCAGCCTCTACTCCTGGTTGTTAATTTTTTCTTACTCTAATTCATTCTCTCTCTGAACATCATGTATGCCACTACTCTAAAAACTCTTGCATTTTTCACTTACGCCTGTTTGATCGTATTCACTCCCAAAATGCCAAGCTATTACACATTTAGCATCAACACTCTAGGATTCACTGTTACTGGCTTTGCAACCTATGTTCTGTTGCATTTTCTAAACACCAGGCCAGTACAACAGAAGAATCTACTAAACAGACTACTTGTCCTCCTTGTCTCATTGAGCTTTCTTACCACAATCCGATCATATCTACTCTCAGTCACTGCTTGCTGGTTTAATGAGCATCTCAAAGAATTTGTGGAAGCTTATCCTGGTCTCTGCATAAGCTGTATGCCTCTAAAACATTATTCTCTAGCAGTATCATGCGGATTCTTCTCATTTAGTGCTGGAAGACTTCTCTTGTTCTCAAGCCCTGCCACATTCAACAATGTGAATGCAAGCTTGTGGGCTACAATAGCAGGATTCACCTGTATATCTGTCAGTGTAATTGATAGCACCTCTCATAGGATTTCCTGCAGCATAATTCCATCAGATAACTCTGGAACTATTATGTACATTCTAAAGGCAGAGCTGGGAATTCTTAATCTAACCAGGCTTAATGGGTCCTTAGTTGAGATTAACATGAAGGAAAAAGCTGAGAAACCTTGCTTCTACTTCCCAACTCTTGTTGTTGTGTTACTTTTAGCCTTAGTACTGGAAGGGATCAAAATATGTATTGCAGTATACAGGAAAGTTGTTCAGGTACACAGGCAAGCAGCAGTAATGCCTGTAATTGCAGCTGAGATGAAAAGGAAAATTCCAAGAAAACAAAAAAAATGCTATCGTTCAGAATCCCTCCCTACAATCGCAAAACCTAATGTTGAAATCAGAAGGAGACAATCACTTCAACTTCCTAAACACCCGGCTAAAATGATTAGGTCCAACAAAACTCAGTTTCTGAAAACTACAAGAATACAAGTAGCTCCAATCAGGACAAAACAAAGGAAAGACTTGGAGTTGAGAAAACTGATGAGCCTTCTCTGCATGAGATCAGCCACATTTCTCACTGTTTTTGTGATAATGAGTACTCTCGTACTATGCATGATATTCATCATGCATATCCAGGAAAGGAGTAGCTCAATTGCTCTTCAAGCAAATTCAGTGATTGGTAGACTTGGTTACTTTGTAATAAACTGTGCTCTGGTTATCTATGATAAAGATATTTTAGAACACATTAAACTTATGTTCAATTAGACATTTATACATCAAGTCATCAATTTTTATGTAAATAAATGTTTGATAACTTTAAATGTTGTAATTACTTTTTTTAAATAAAAAGTTAAAATATTGATATTTTTGTACATTGTAAATTTTTTTTTCTGTAGTGTGTGATTTTAGAGATGTTTTGCTCAAAAGTTTCCTTGCCTTGGTTTAGATCAGAGATAAGAGAGTAACAGAGATCAATTGAAACCTATGATATGCAATATTTTCCACAGCATAATCTATTGTGTACACATACTGTACACAACCAATCAGCAGACATCTTTATTCAGGGATTTTTGGGATACAAAATACAAAATTTTCAAAATAGACAAAATTCATTAAGGTTATGTTTTATGAAAAAAATTGGAGTATTTTTTTAAAAGTTGTAAAACTTAACCCCTCAATAGTTATTATGCAATAACTGGCTTTAGATGCCAGTCAAAAAACACCAAAAAAGAAATCTACCAAACCAAATTTTTTTAATAAATAAAATTTCTATGATATTTAATGGAAAAATTCTATATTTAATGGAATATCTAATGAACAAATTTCTATTATTTTCCAAAAATCATAAATAATTGAAAGAAATACTACACAAAAATGCAACATTTAAAAATCATGAATTTGCACAACCTGATAGTTGAATTCTTAAATAATGGGTTCTCTGAGGTTGAATAGGCTTGCTGATTGGTTAAAAAATTTAAAAACCATGATTACTCGCTCACAGTTTACCCTTTTGCTCCTGCTGAAGTCCATTATTGGCTTTAGGCTAAAATACTGAGAGCTTTAAGTGCCAGAAATGCATAGAAACCTTTAACTTTCTGACTAAAATTTTGAGAAAACATTTATTCTTTCAAATTGTGTAATTAAATAAAATATAAAAAAAATTGTAAAAAGGCTTTTAACATCTGTACAGGCATTTAACTAGAAACTAGTAGAAACCAGTTAAGTTTAAACTCTTTTCATTATTTTTTCACAATTCAGTTGTTTGGATGTTTTAGCATTTAACACAATCTACAGGCTTTATTCAAAAATGGAGTTCCCATACTGGAAGGATAAATCAAGAAATGGTCTTCCCATAATTACTGAAACCGCAAAGTATAATTCTCTCTTGGTGTCACCAAAAAAAAATGATTTGCGGATTTTATTTCACTGATCCCAAAAAATTCTGATTTTTTTTTGTCATATTTTAATATTTTTATAACTTAAATTTCAAAGGAAAATTGTTGAAATTTTGTGCAAAACACAATTAATAACGCATTTTTATAGTTTCTGAAAATATTTGAATTGAAATTTAAAGCGAATAATTTTTTTACAACTTTTTCTGGATTGCATCTTTGATGCTTCAAGTATAAACCCCTGAATTAATTAGAATTTAGCCTAGTGTGTGAAAAGATAAAAAGCTTTTTTCAATAATGTCGATGCTATTGCATGTGTTTTATTTTTATAAAATATTACTGGCTGATTTTAGTTACCTTTTAAAAGATAAATAGAAAAACCGAATTATTGATCATGGACATTCAAAACAAAGATCCATTTATTATGGAAAAAACTAAATTTTAACTTTACAACAGCAAGAGCAGAATTTCATTTTGAAAATATAAATACGATAACAAATTAATTTCATAGTGACAATACCTTTGTCATGCATATTCAAAAATCTGGAATATTCAGGGCTACCCACAAAGGATGAGAGTGTAAGACAACCCAAAAAATATGTGGCAATTCAATGTTTGATAGTAGGTTTCTGCATTCTATTGAGTATTTTCATGGCTAACTTAATGATTAAGAAATAAGACAATTTTGGCCTACAAGAAACCCTGAATGCATGAAAACAGATTTAACAAATTCCGTACAATCTTCTCTGAAGTCTCATCCTTTGTGGGTAACCCTGTACTATTTGAAATCTTAATTGAACTAACACTCTTCTGGTAACAGAAGAATTGTCGATACTTTAATGGTAAATTATTCAAACTGATTAGCTTGAAAAAAAAATTTCACCTAATAATCAGTTGCTCGAATCATTTATCTAACAAGTTAACGTTAACATATAAAAAAAAATTCTTTTTCATCATAATAGAATTATAATCCTGATTTTGGTTAATGCACGTCACATAGAGTGATCAATGGTAAGTTATAAGTATATAGAATAAACTGTTGATAATGCTGACGTAGTTACATACAGCAGTAGGGAATTATATTAATACAAAAGGCGACCTTTGATTTCTATTTTTGATTAATATCAAGCTCAAAAAGGCAAGAGATGCTGCCAACTTAAAAAGTTCTTTTTTTATAACTTGTAAACTTGTAAACTTGTAATTTGGAAAAAGCTTATAAACAATGAAAACTCATTAAAAAGTTGTCTTCATTATATTATGAAGATCCCCTATCACTATATGTCACAGAGAATGTATGCATATTTAGTGATCATACCAGCTCTTGTTTGGAATTATGCTCATAGTATGTTTCATTAAATGCCATTTGATATTTCTGAGGTTGAATTTTATGAATTTAATCCACGTCCCTGAACCACCTATCACCATTTCAAATTGTGTGCTGGCTCAATTCTCGAAACACTGATTAAAATTTCTAGATGAACCATCCATGTTTGAACCACGTCTTGTTTATCAAATTTTTGGCTTGTTCCAGTGATACCACAGTCCACACAAATATACTAGAGCTATATCTGTTTTGTAGTCAATATATATCATAAAATCTGGCAAACGAATATACTGGTATTGAAAAGCAACCTCTACTGTACATAAAGTGTACATAATTATTTAGCACTTTAATGTGTTCATGATAATGCGTCTAATTCAGTGGAGTTCTTCAGTAAAAAAAGAAGGTCACAAAGAGCCCACTATTTGCAGTCCTGGATAATGTTGCTGTTTCGCGACCAAAGGCGAAAGACCTAATTGCTGTACTGTGTGATATTCGCGTCTTGGGTTGATCGAAACATCTTCTCTCGTGTGTACTAATCATAATGAAATGATCAGATATAATAGTAGATTTGTTTCAGAGTTCAATCTAGAAAAAAACAATATTCTAAAAGATTTAAAACTACACAAAATATAAATGTATTTATGGTGGATCCACATTTGAACTACTGCCGTTTGAGCTATTGCTCATTTGAACTATTGATCGTTTGAACTATTGTTCATTCTAACTACTGATAATGACGTCATTTCCTGTAGTTCTAGCAACACATTATTTACTCACATGAACTATTAAATATGCAGTTTAAAATCTTTCATGAAAAAATATAGGTCAAGCAATCATCACAAAATAGTTATCATGATCAAACAATATTTCACATATGGACATGAAAATAATTCAAACGACCAAAAAAATAGTTCAAATGATAAAAAAGTAGTTCAAATGAGCAAGACACATAGATATACAAGAATATAGATCGCTAATGAAGACTGTAAATTGTTCATCATGAACTCGTCATTTAAAAAGGTCATTGAGTACGTTTTACTTCTCGGGGTCAATCTGTAGAGTATTTTTTTTACTAATTTATTTAAAGAAGTTTTATAAAAACTAGACTTCTCCCGTTAATTATTTTAGCTTTTCACCCTGAACAGGCTTGGCCGGCCCTATATTTTTTTTGTCCTAGCACTCTAATTTTTGTCACTATTACCGTAAAATTTTGTGACTTTTAATGACTTTTTAGTAAGTTTAAAGGATTTTTTTAATGCATATAGGGTAGGGTACAGGGCGGTAAAAAGTCCGGTCTGTGTAAAAAAATCTAAAATGGCCCATAACTTTTTTTGTGACTAAAGCTACAGATTTAAAAATTATATTTTTGAAAAGCCCTTAAAAAATGTATGTAAAACCTGTCACAATTGGATGTCAGTTTAGAAAAAATACTTTTTTACCTTTTTTAGACTTTGATTCAACCTTCCCTAGCGCCCAAACTATTAATGTTATCAGTCTAATTTTTTTTAATGTGCTGCAGCCTTAAAAAATCGATCTATGAATATACATTTTAACCCTATATCTATTTTCTAAGGCCTTTTTCTTGGGGGGGGGGCGTGGGACGCTCCCTCCCAGCTTTGCATAGATTCAGACCCACAGCCTTTATAGGGTTGACTATTGCCCTGAAAGTCGCCATTAAAAATCGTTTTGAAATATGTGGTATTTTTTGTTTTTCAAAAGTAATAAATGTCGACTTTTTTTCATGACCCTTTTAAAAAATAAAATATCCAAAAGAGATTCTAAAAGTGAAAATTTCTAAAAATTCTAAAAGTCCAAACGCACAATTACAGAAGTATACAAGATACAAACAAAGAGAATTGAATATATATTAGAGTGGAATTTAGACAATCTTGGTATGAAGTTTGTCAGTCCCTTTCAGCCTGAAAGGGGGTTCAAAGTGTACAAATAATGTAAATGTTCACAAATTATATGCAGTAGAGTACATTAATACAGTATGTTCCCCAGACTATCCATTTCAATTTCGAATTTTTTAAAGCTGTTAAATAAACTTTATTAAATGAATGAGGTGAATTAAAAACATAATTTGATTTATAGTTATAACGGAAAATCATTATTTGTAAAGTGAAAGGCATAGAGGGAAATGATAATTGGTCAATTATGAAACAAGCCTATTTTGGCGGATAGCAATAAGACGAGGATTTTGATAACGACTAACTATATTTTAAATATAAAGTTACAAAGTTAGAAAAATATATATATCTCGTGGCTCACATTAAAGCAGTAGTGTATTTTATTAAAAAAATTATGAATTCATAATTATCAAAAGTATATCTTATATTTACAGGTTGGGAACTTTGTCTCAGTAGTAAAAAGAATAAGTCACAATTTGCTCTAGCCAATCGATTTCTCTATTGCACTCTAGACAAGTTAAAGTTAGATCCTGAAAAAAAACGAAATTAATGGTTAAAAAAAGAGAACGATTTTTGGAACCCCCCCTCCTATCAATTTTGTACATGGTTATCATTGGTCATGATTTTAAACGTTCTTTTCAAAAAATTCCGTTCCGTTCTGTTCCGTTCCTTTATAAATCGTTCCAACATTTTAAAGAACGTGTTATGCGTTCGTTCTTTTTTCGGAACGATGGGATCATTCTTGATCGTTCCGTTCGTTCTTATGAAAGAACAATCGTTTCCAACGACGCCCAGCTCTTGGTTGTGTACATCTGAGCTAAGCTTTACCTCTTCGTTTTATTACTCTATGTATCTCCGCAACTACGTAGTATAATGATTCTCTAAAAATACAAATATCACTAATTGTCTATTTTGTGGATTGTCTCCCACTGCACTGGTTCAATCTAGAACAGGACCCCCTCTCTAACCACCTACCCTTCCAAATCCTTCCCCAAGCTTAGTTTTACATTAACATTTCTTTATAAATATTAATTTATAAAACTCAGTAATGGATCTTTAAAGGTACGAACATCACTAATGGCCTGTAAATAGATTAACCTTTTTCCAGCTAGAGGGACCCCTCCCCTAAAGTTTATTTTTCAATATGTGTTGATCTGAGACTGTTCAAATATTTTTGCATGAATGCCTTATTTCACCTACTATACTAGTTTTAAATTGTAAAAAGCATTTTTTCAAACCCCTCCAGTGAAAATAAAGTTCCTCCGGTGGTCTCCAGTAGAAACGAAATCTTACAAAAAACTTCTTTGAGTCACAATTTTAGAGTTCAAAGGAATCATGAATATAAGGAAACAGACATTGTAAATTCAGAACAATCGTCTCTGAAGTCTCATCCTTTGAGGGTAACCCTGTAATGTATCCAACAAAATGCGTGGGATATTATAATTCTAGACATGTTTCAGCTTAACTCTAATTTTAATAAGTCTTTTGGTTGAAGACGATTTTTTTCTTTTTCCTCTCTCGTGATTTTTACAAGATTATAATTGTTGTTAACTTTGAAGGTTTAAAACTGGCAGACCACAATTTTGATTTCCACAGACTAAGAGTTTCCGTGGAAAATTGTTTTAATGGAATGTTTTTTGAGACACATTGTATCCAACACGGCAACCAAGCTCATACAAGGTGTCCCAATAAACAAGAGAGTTAAGAGACAACTTAGAGTTTCGATAACTGATAAATTACAAAGAAGTGCAACAAAATAAAGATTGAAAGCCTATATGACCTTTAAAATGTATGGAGATATGAAACATTTGAAGGATTTTGTTGTTACTTTATGAATTGGAATCTCAGACTTTTTAATATCTCCGTCAATGTGGGTGCAAAAATGGTAAACCATATTTTGGAACCAGAAAGCTGTTTAATAGGAAGACGACATTAAAACAATACTGGATCGTGTTACAAAGCAAATGTTTTTACTAGTAAGTTATTAAATCATAATTAATTAAGTGAAATGGGTCTGTTTTCACTGCACATTTGTTTTGGCTGATGCTCATTGGAATATTGAAAGTTATAACTTAAGTCCAAAAGTCGACTTTCTATAAATAAAGTATTAAACTTTCGACTTCTCTGAAAATTTTAGTTTAAACGAACAAAAACGAAACAAAAGACGACTGTTAATCTAAAAAAGAAACAGAAAACGACTGTTAATCTAAAAACAGAACAAAAGATGACTGTTAGACTAAAAACGAAACAAAAGACGACTGTTAATCTAAAACCGAAACAAAAGACGACTGTTAATCTAAAAACAAAACAAAGGACGACTGTTAATCTATAAACGAAACAAAAGACGACTGTTAATCAAAAACAAAACAAAAGACGACTGTTAATTAAAAAGCAAAATAAAAGACGACTGTTAATTTGAAAACGAAACAAAAGACGACTGTTAATCTAAAAACAAAACAAAAGACGACTGATTATCTAAAAACGAAACAAAAGACGACTGCAAATCTAAAAACGAAACAANATTTTTGATAGTAGTTGCTGACGTTTACTCAATTTTGATAGTAGTTGTCGACGTTTACTCAATTTTGCCTCGTTTATTCAAAACTCTAGTCTTACAGTAAATTATTGGCAGCTTGTAAAAAATGAAAATATCAAAATATATATTTTCATTGACCAAATTCAATTGGACTATTTTTGGCGAGTATAGTTCGGGGCCGGGGGGGAGGGGGGTGTTTTCACCCCCCTCCTCCTATGATTTTTCCCTTTGAGTTGAGAGAAGGGATTGGGGTACATCATTACATGTCCCTAGTAAGAGGCGTATTCAGGGGGGGGTCTAGGGGGGCTAAGCCCCCCCCCCTGGACCAGTGAAATCTATATGATTTCAGGGGGTTTTCATTCCCCAACGGGTGCTGAGCCCCCCCTGGAATGAAAGAAAAATGAAAGCCCCCCCTCGACAAATTCCTGAATGCGCTCCTTTCCCTAGTCCTACTTTTGAAGGCCAGCTCATAAAAAATAGACCTCTAACTTAAATGGTCAGGATACTAGGTTTTAAAAACGTTCAAAAAGTACGTCGGAAAAATATTGAAAAAAAATTTAATTTTACTTTTCACAAATATTAACATTGGTTGGATAATTTCTTCTGTAGGGTAGGTTGCATGTATCCTCTGGTAGGTTGGATGTATCCTCTGCAGGTTAGGTTGGATGTATTCTCTCTGTAGGTTAGGTTGGATGTATTCTCTCTGTAGGTTAGGTTGGATGTACCCTCTGTAGGTTAGGTTGGATGCATTCTCTGTAGGTTAGGTTGGATGTATTCTCTGTAGGTTAGGTTGGATGTATTCTCTGTAGGTTTATAGGTTGGATGTATTCTCTATAAGTTAGGATGGATGTATCCTCTGTAGGTTTATAGGATGGATGTATTCTCTATAGGTTAGGTTGGATGTATTCTCTGTTGGTTAGGTTGGATGTATCCTCTGCAGGTTAATTTGGATGTATTCTCTGTAGGTTAGGTTGGATGTATCCTTTGTAGGTTAGGTTGGATGTATTCTCTTTAGGGTAGGTTGGATGTAATCTCTATAGGGTATGTTGGATGTATTCTCTATAGGGTAGGTTGGATGTATTCTCTATAGGGTAGGTTGGATGTATTCTCTATAGGTTAGGTTGGATGTATTCTCTGTAGGTTTATAGGTTGGATGTATTCTCTTCTCTATCGGTTAGGTTGGATGTATCCTCTATAGGTTTATAGGTTGAATGTATTCCCTATAGGTTAGGTTGGATGTATCCTCTGTAGGTTAGGTTGGATGTATTCTCTGTAGGTTAGGTTGAATGTATCCTCTGTAGGTTAGGTTGGATGTATCCTCTGTAGGTTAGGTTGGATGTATCCTCTGCAGGTTAGGTTGGATGTATTCTCTGTAGGTTAGGTTGGATGTATTCTCTCTGTATAGGGTAGGTTGGATGTATTCTCTGTATGTTAGGTTGATTTCTTTAATTATTCCAGTTTTCTCCTGCGTTGAACAGCTTTCCGTACTAAAATCAAATCAATATATGTACAGGGTGTCCCACAAAGCATGACAGTCTGTAAATTGTTTTGAATGTCGTCTTCCATACACTGTATTAGAAATTAAAGGCTGTTTGCAGTTTATTTCGTTTAAAAAATATTTTGCTCAAATAAATTTTACTTTGAAGTTAATTTTACGGTAATATGACTCCTTTAGGCTACTTTTATTATTGTCTTTGGTATTAAACAACTTTACAAATTGTGGAAGAAGACATTTTAAACTATTTACCAACTGTCATGTTTCGCGGGACACCCTGCATAAGAAAAGTGGTTTTCAAAATAGAAAAATACAATACATTATATTACACACTCTAAATTCTATACTACACTACACTAAATACTCTACAATACAGTCATACAGTCTACTGTCTACACTTTACACTATACAATCTACACTCTAAATTCTAAATTNTACGTCAATATTTTAATAAAATTTGGTCAAACAGATGCGTTAATTGTGTGTAATGCAGAGGGAGAATGTCTGCCTGTTTGTTTCCAATAAACGTCAAAACGGCCGAACTGATTTGGTCCAAATTTTTTGTTGTAGCTCATATGACCCCAGGGAAGGTTTATAAATGATCAATATTTCAAAAATTTGCCTCCAACAAAATTCGTTATTCGATCTTCAATAAATTTTAAAAATACACAGAAATGTTATGAATTTTTATGAAATCCACGAACAGTTTTTTTTGTTTTTGTTTTGCTATGCAATATGCAATATGTATACAAAGAGAAAATGTTCACAATTGAAATGGAAGATGGGTGCAAAGTGCCCTAAAAGCCCAGTGTATTATTGTTTGGTCAAGGTTTCCACGGAGAGAAGGATCGAGATTTATTTTCAAGTTATCAGGTTTTCAAGTTCTCAAGTTATCAGGTTTTCAAGTTTTCCCCAAAATCTTCAATAATCCATAGATAAAAATAGTAGGTTTATGTTTTGTCGGAGATCTAAGAAATATTGGGTTTGGGTTACCGGAGAATAATTTGGTCAAAGACGACCTTTTAACTGAGTAAAGTGTAAGGTTTATGGTTTACAATTATATTTTAGATATGCATACATTACATTATGTATTAATAAAGCTTGACCACGTGATCATTGATCAGCTGACTCAGGTATACTCGTATATTAGTAAATTAATCTTGTTTTTGGATTATGTGTACCTAATTTAACATAATAGATAGATTTTCTACTACATTATTACATTAAATTTCAATAATAATGCGGTCTTGGAAAAGAATTTTATACTTAAATATTTTTAACAAAGAAAGCGATTAGGGGGGAAAAAGCTTAATATTTAGTTTAGTTAAGAATAGGAATTTTTGATTAAGATGTGTAAAAGCATACTGATGCTCCCTTACAGCTTTACTTTTTAAACTGAGAGAAAAATATTTCACGTTTGACGTTTTTATGTATAAACGATCATCATTATCAAATGTGTTGAATAGATACATTTCATATTTGATTATTTTGTCTATGACTGGTAAGAAAAAACATGAAAAAAATGTTACACTTTTTTAAAATTTGAGAATTCGAATATTTGAGTTATTCTCAAGAAGTGTTTTAAGTTTTTTTTCGAGTAGTGCATTCAAAAGTTTGAGGTTATCGCGAGCAATCCTTTCTTTTTAAACATAAGGATCAGAAAATCAGAGTTGTTGCAAGGAATGAATTAAACATTTTAGTTTGTTGTGAGAAATCATTTCATTTTCTATACTTAATTTTTCATTTCTTTTTACCTTTCACTAGAGATACGGAGATATCCAGAGCGGCTTTAGAAAACTTTCTCTGTAGAATAGTTTTATCAAAAAATATTTAAAAATAAATTCATTCAAAGTTATTGTTTTTGTAAGACAAAAAAGTTTAAAAAAAATAATAAAAAAATTGTTAAAAGATTGTATTATTAATTTTTGTATTCAAACATCATCAATAGAGGCAAAACACATTTTTAGATTTAAAATTAAAAATAATAATTTTATTCTTAAAAGATAAAACCTTCCTTTAATCTGAAGGGAGATCCAAACTTATTATCTAAAAGATTTTGAAATTCATATATCTATATCTGAATATTAAATATAAATAAATGAATTTCAAAATTCAAAATTTATATATATATATATCTATATCTTGTATAAAGGAATTGAGTCTTTGCCACAAACTTGAACTGTCCAATACATATATTTTTGAAACCAGATGGTGTAAGCCTTAGATATTACAAACTTAGATTATTTTATCTATCAGAATTAATAGTTTGAAATATCTAAGGTCTCCGACATTGGGCTGCAATTATATATGGATTAGAAAATTAGTGTTTGTTGCAAAGACTCAATTCCTTTACTAAACTTAACACTTGCTAATGAAAGGCAACAGTTTGATGTACATCTTGAGACATTTAAAAATGCTCCACAAAAATGCGATTTATATCTATCACATTGCAAAGTTGTACCCTCGAAAAGTTTCTTTTTATTACATTATGCGAAATGTTTTCTCTGAGCTGGGAACTTTGGAATGGATAACCTTTAATCCAGACTGCTTAATCCGAATATCCACTGGGAAACTTTTATCCCCTCTTTTTTCACTCTTTGGATATCCGTACATTGTTTTCTCTAATGAGAGTGCAGGAATATAAAATATAAAAACATAAAGAATTTGTTGTCGGCCATTTTGTAAATTAATTGGTGAAGAAAAATATTTAATAATACATTTGAGATTAATTTTTAACTAATTTTAACTAATGTATTAATGAATAAATAGGTGAGAAATTAAGTAAAGGCCCTTGGCCTTCCAGTCAAGAAAATGTTCCTAGAATTTGTTGATCTAAATATTTAATCTCGAGATTAGCAAAAAGAGAGGATTAAGCATTAATCCTGATATCCACCATTCTAAAGTTCCCAGCTCTGATCAAAGAAATTAACCAAAATGATTTTATACTATAATCGCTTTGACAAATAGTTTTTGACATGGTTGGTCAGAGTAAAATTGATGTATAATGTCGTTATTAAGCAATCTTGGAATTTTGAAATGGAATTTTCATATCAGATTTTTCTTAAACCTTTGTAGTTTTCAGACTTTTCTTATTAGACTACTGTCTAATGTCTACTTCCTTTTAACTTAAAGTTCTGTGTATTACTCATAAAGAATAGAATATATATTAGAGGGGAATTTACTAGAAAAAAGTGTAAAACGGCCATTTTGTTGAACTGTTTCCATACTGCTGGTGTACTTCAAATATTTATGCTATATAACCTTTAGGGCCCTGGAATATCATTTTATAGAAAATCTAAAATTATTGTTAAAAGAAAACCAAATTATGAAATAGGCTGGTTTCATAATTGACCAATGACCATTTCACATAGACTCTATGCCTTCCACTTTACAAATGATGATTTTCCGTTATAACTATAAATCAAATGATGTTTTTTATTCACCTAATTCATTATAAAGTATATATAACAGTATAAAAACTTCGAAATTGAAATGAATAGTCTAGGGAACATACTGTATTAATGTACTCTACTGCATATAATTTGTGAACATTTAGTGAACATTTAAATGATTTGTACACTTTGAACTCCCTTTCAGTTTGAAAGGGACTGAAAAAATTCATACCGAGAGATTCTTTAAATTCCACTCTAATATATATTCTATTCTCTATGGTATTACTATGTCTATTGAGTATATGTCTACTAACCTGATTTCAGTGCAGAGACAGTTTTGTCCTGATTGTCAAAACTGTCATGTTTCTAAAACAATTTAAAATCTTTCAAATCATAATTCTTCAAATTCTTTCGAACTTATTACATCTTTCGAGTTCTATGAACCCTTTAGATCCTGTCAATTCTTTAAATCCTTTTTAATCCTTTGAATTCTAGAATGGGTTGAATCCTTTAAATCCTTTAAATCTTTTAAAACTGTTAAATCATTTTATTCCTTGAATCCATTAACTACTCTGATTTCTGTGAATCCTTTTCATCTTTCAAATTCGTTGAACCATTTTATTAGATAATTCTATTATCATTATGAATCCGAGGCTGGAAAAGTATTTTTACATTGACACATGTCCCCCCCCCCCAAAAAAAAAAATATTTAAATATTTGTGTTTTAACATCGCATTAAATAGTTTATAAAAATAAAATTTTACTCTGTTGAAGCGGGTTTTACTCTAAAAAGAAGTTAATTGATATAATACTCCTTATTTTTTTTATAAAGCTGAAATAGGTATATTTAAAATGGACTTTTTGAAATATTTTAAAAACTTTGGGCACATCAAACATTGAATTATAGTTCTTAAATGTGCTTCTATAAAAAGTTAGAATATGAAAATTACTTTTAAACCTCCATATTTTGACTCATTTATAGTCTGGAGGCATGGGGGAGGGGGGCGGGGAGGGGGGCAGGATATACCCCCAATCTTTATAGGGTTAAATAGGTGTTAAGAATATTAACCTAATATTAAACTCATGATACCTGAATATTTTGAATACTCCCGTGACTTGGCCTTCGGGAATTTTTAATACCTAAAAATATTCATATATTAAAAAAAATTAAATTATATTTAAGTCAAACAGATTGTGAAGTTGAAATAAAGAATATGTTCATCATGCCAAGATGTATTTGTTAATGTTATAGAGGACGTGAGGACGATCTCTATTGAAACGTAAGGATATAACAGGTGTCACCATATAAGAGTATACAAAGATTCAGTGTGTTTCAATCTCCATAACGAATAAAGGAGGAAAAGCTGAATTAAGATTATATTGCATTAAAACAGAATTATAGGGAACCATGAGTTACAATTCTTCTTAAAGGGGATTCGAGGACTGAATCTGGGACTAACAGATTTGAAGTCTCTGGACACTCGGCACTGAACTCTGGTCCCCTTTCGAATCAGGTCACTCCGTGGCTTTGGGGTTCTGGACTCTGACCTCTGACCCACTGGACTCTCAAACTCTAAAACTCTGGCCCACCATCGTTATCCTCCTGACCCCTCCTTCTCAAAGCAGAATGGAATTGATCCCTCTTTCTAAGAGGTTTCGCCACAACTGAAGTTATTTTTTGTTAGGTCTCCTTTTATATCCTGTAGTCCTGTCTCATCAACACATCCTTATAGTGTTTGGACAGTATTGTATCTACATAAAGCGGAGGAGTGACGGTCTAGACGACTCCTTAGGGGTTGGGAGGGGTTATTATATTAAATGAACAATAAACATATTTCAAGAAAAATTTAGCAAATAAGAAAGGGGTTACACACTTTTCCCTTCCCCCAAGCCGTCACAATTTTTTGAACAAAATGACAGGAGGATAAAAAATATCAGTTCGTTTCCCGNCCCCCCCCCCCCCCAGAAAAATATCATAAGCTGCCCTTGGAACTTTTTGTGCTGGATTTATTATGCAATCATAACTATCAACTTTGATAGACCATAACAATTAGAAAGTGTTCAAGCGAAAAAAGCAAATCCCCCTCCCCTGAAAACATGATATTTTCCACTCCAAATGAAGATTTTTTTATTAAAATCCAAATATTACCAAACACAAATTCCTCCTTACACGCAGCTGAGCATGGTTTTGACATAAAATTGATTAAATCATTTAACCTCCCCCCCCCTTGGAAAATATCGTAAGCCGCCCCTGTGGATTGGACACAATGTTTGTACCCCTGGGTCAATGTTTGAAGGGATTTGCCATTTTCTGCATTGCGCAATACCCCGTAAAATTCCAAAGCAGAGAGAGGGGGATTGAATTTTGTAGATCCAGAAAAATAATTAAATTAGTATTTATTTACGGTTAGTTTAGGTTAAGACACTTTCTGGGCCAAGCGCTGCGGCTAGGACAGGCTAGGGGGCCGAGTGCTGCAGCCACGGGTTAGGTTAAGGTATGACACTTTCTGGGCCGAGCGCTGCGGCTAGGACAGGCTAGGGGGCCGAGCGCTGCGGCCACATGTCTTACATTTAAGACCCCACCAGCTGCCAGTCTCTACGCAGGCATCACACAGATATTATTTTTCTGGATCTACAAAATTCAATCCCCCACTCTGTGTTTTGGAATTTTACGGGGCATTGCGCACAACAGAAAATGGCAAATGCCATGTTTGAACCTGCTGATTCCTCAATCATCAGATTATTTAGATCTTCAAGATATCCTAGATCCAGACTAGTCTCCTTGTGTACACACCACTGAGGAAAAAAATATTAATAAAGCAACATATAGGGTGTCCCACGAAACATGACAGTTGGTGAATAATTGTCTTCTTCCATAATTACTTAGGTTACTTAATACCAAAAGAGAATTATAAGACTATTTAATGACAGTCATATTATAGTAAAATTGATTTCAAATTAAAATTTATTTTAGTAAAAGATTTTATTGAACGACGAAAATGCAACAAGACATTCAAAATTATTTACCAATTGTCATGTTTCGTGGGACACCCTGTATGTCCTGGCGCTGCATCATTTTTGTTTATATTATGTTTTGATATTTAATTTATACGGTCTACAAGATGTACATTTTGCTATATGATTTTTTATGAAAAACATCCCCATCACATCATTACGGGTTAGGTTGCGCATTCTAAGGTCCCGCAGGCTACAAAATGAGCAGGAACCACCATATCTCATGCGTCAAGCTGTGTACTGCAGTGGGAGGAGATCAAAACAAAGAATTCAGGGACAACGCATCATTTTTAAGGGAAAAGGGCCCAAGGGTTGGAATAAAAATACATTGCTATTGTATTTTCCATATTGACCAGAAAGCCAAAAATCATATGTATTCGCTCTAACTTGATATATGAACTTGTTTTTTGTTGGACTGTAATATCACATCAGAGTATGTAGTCCTTTCCCTTCAACTTCTGTGGGGGCACTGGGTTTGTTTACATTCCTCCCACAGTGTACAGTACACAATTTTCGTATATCTGAGTTAGGCGTTCCTGTATGGGACTAAAAAGATTATTGAAGGTTTTTAACTGGGGAAAACTCCTAAAGCAAAATCGTCCAAGCTATTTTTCTCTTAAAACTGAAAAAGAAGCTAAATAAAGCTTTAGAAATGGCTTTTAAAAATTAAAGCTATTAAATCCATTATTTTGTTTTGCACAGAGATAAAACTGCAATTAATGCGTAAAAAATCAACATACACGTTTTTTTGCAATGGAAATGCTACTTGCGGTACATTAAGAACAACAAAAAACCAAATTTGTATTTAAATATTAAATTGTAATTGTAACTGTAAAACTATGCGTTGCTAATTAATTTTTATTCTGTCAACAATCCGCCACTCAATTAAAATAGACCTTTAACATTTTTTGTTAGAGAGTTCAGAGTTCCTCCATTTTGTTCATTATCTAAAGAAAAAAAGAATTAAAAAAGGTTTTATTTTAAATGGACACTTCATGCTTCATTCGAACAAGTTTTGTGTTACACTCGTTAAAAATGGAACAATTAGTATAGCTAAAAGCTTAATCAGGTTTTCTGAAACATTTTCTTTATTCTTTAGTTAGTTATGGTATAAAAGCTTACAATTAGATTATTAAGAAAATAAGGCGTCTCATACCGAATAACTTAGCGTCCATACAATTTGAGAAAATTGCAACATACGACTTAGCCGTAAGAAAATCAATTTAATTTCAAACAAACCTATAGTCATCGATTATCTTTCGCCACATTTGTATATACTTAATATTTTATAATATTTTTAAATTAATTTTTTATATTTTATTTTTTAGAAAACGTTTTTAACAGATTTCGAAAAATGTGAGTGGTGCGCGGCATTCTTAGATAGTTGCGCAAGCGACAAGAGAAATACAGTTATAAAAGTATAAAATATAAGCTATATACAAATGTGGCGAAAGATAATCGATGACTATAGGCTTTAATATCTGAATGATTTGTTTGAAATTAAATTGATTTTTTTACATTATAAGTCGTAGGTTGCAATTTTCTCAATTTGTATGGACGCTAAGTTATTCGGTATGAGACGTCTTTAACAATTTTCTCCTTACAGACGCAACAGATAGAAGTAAGATTAGTAGCGATCAAAAGCGCTTTTTTATCGCATTAAGCCTATACCCCCTTTCATTTTTCGCGAACACTCCCTTTAAAGTAAAATTTATTTCCAGGATATAAAAGGGTGTATTGATGTAATTTTAAGTAACCCCAAAGATGGTCATTGATAACAACAAACAACATTTTAAATAATAAAGATATTATTGTTTTCTATCGTAAAACGTTATTAAATTGCAAATTTCCTCCTTGTCTTTGCTGCTTAAATCCGCAAGTGACTATTAAGGGACAGTAAAGGAAAAATGAAAGGGGGTATAGGCTAAAAGCTAATCACTTTAGCTCTGGATCGCGACCCATAAAAGTTATATCTGATGTTCCATGTCTCGAGAAATTGATATAAAACTGTCAAATTTATAATTGTAACTTAAGTTTTCTCCTATTATTATTTTATAATTTTCATTTTTATTTTTAATAGATATAATTGATAATACTATTTATAAGTCCGTATTACGTCACAAGAGCTCCCGCCAATGAGAGTGCAGTATACTGGTCACGTGATACAGACAGAGACAGTGCGTTCAAAATTAAAAATATCCACACGAAATTTCCGGTCTTTGTAAGTTCTGTGAATTGTTCAAGTTTTGTAAATTCTGCTGTAAATACGCTGAATTCTGCAATAAATTCGATGAATTCTGCAGTAAATTATGCCAAATCTACAATAAATTCTGTGAATTCTGCAGTAAATTATGCCAAATCTACAATAAATTCTGTGAATTCTGCAGTAAATTATGCCAAATCTACAATAAATTCGATGAATTCTGCAGTAAATTATGCCAAATCTACAATAAATTCTGTGAATTCTGCAGTAAATTATGCCAAATCTACAATAAATTCGATGAATTCTGCAGTAAATTATGCCAAATGTACAATAAATTTTGTGAATTCTGCAGTAAATTCTGTGAATTCTTAAGTTTATATTTTGTGAATTTTATGAATTCTGTTGTTAATTTAAGAGATTGTTGCTAACTGTTCTGTGTCTGTTTAGCGGGTAGTTTACGAAGAGAGGACAATTTCTCTTATATCCTCCTGTTAGCCCTACCTTCGTTAAGTCAATCTAAAATAAAACAAAAATATTATAATAGCGTTCAGATTTTTCTTTTTTTTTCTGTATACATACATTGCAAAGTTTTTAAGTTGTTTTAAGATTCTGCAGCGCACATAAGTAAATTAATTTTCGAATCAGCCACGTCAATCTAAAGTAAATTAATTTTCGAATTAGCCACGTCAAACTAATATAAATTAATTTTCGAATTAGCCACGTCAAACTAAAGTAAATTAATTTTCGAATTAGCCAAGTCAAACTAATATAAATTAATTTTCGAATTAGCCACGTCAAATTAAAGTAAAATAATTTTCGAATAAGCCACGTCAATCTAAAGTAAATTAATTTTTGAATTAGCCACATCAAACTGATATAAATTAATTTTCGAATTAGCCACGTCAAACTAAAGTAAAATAATTTTGAATTAGCCACGTCAAAATAATATAAATTAATTTTCGAATTAGCCACGTCAAACTAACCTTAAAATAATTTTCGAATCAGCCACGTCAATCTAAAGTAAATTAATTCTTGAATTAGCCACGTCAATCTAAAGTAAATTATTTTTTTAATTAGCCACGTCAAACTAATATAAATTAATTTTCGAATTAGCCGCGTCAAACTAATATAAATTAATTTTCGAATTAGCCACGTCAATCTAAAGTAAATTAATTTTCGAATTAGCCACGTCAAACTAAATTAAATTAATTCTTGAATTAGCCACGTCAAACTAATATAAATTAATTTTCGAATTAGTCACGGCCCACGTCAAACTAAAGTAAGATAATTTTGAATTAGCCTCGTCAAAATAATATAAATTAATTTTCGAATAAGCCACGTCAAACTAACGTAAATTTTTTTATCAAATTAAATAGCTATTGAGAAGCATTTCAGAAGTTATTTAAATTTCTACAATGAATCCTAGATATATGAATACATAGCAAGAGTTTTTTATAATGTCGTATTCATATTTAAGATCAAATGCCGCGGAAAAACTAGTGAAATATATTAATTGCTGTTCTGCATATGTCAGGGCTATTTATTTACCTTGACTTAAAAATAAAAAGCAGTTTCTTAAAAATTATCAAAAAATTTATGACTCTGCAATGATATTTGGATATATTAAATCGTATTTAACCCTTTGAAGCGGCGAACATCTTAGCAGCTTTCTTGTGCAGACCAATTATGAAGCATAACTGCTGTCATACATTTTTAAATAAATTTCAAGACGACATTTCATCCGCTGTTGCTATGTATTCTTATATATGAGTTCACAATTCATGCCGTGTTCATTTCTCCCCTGTCAAAAATTAATCAAACCCCATTATGAAATTTGATCGTGTATCCCCATTTACCCGAACCAAATTAATACAAAGTAGCGTTTTAATCACTTTTAATAAATATGATTTGATTCTTGCATGTTTTTGATTATGTCGAGGGTCTCAGTTATATTTTTATATTTTTAAGACATTTACTTTTGTATATAAATAAATTATAAATATAGATTACCGAATTAAAGTAATAAAAAAAAAATCTGTGAAAACAAAATTAAGATTAAAGACACATTTATATGATGGGCGGGGCAAATATAATATAGCTCTAATAATACCGACAAAAAAAATAACCACCCAAAATATAACAACCAAAAATATAACCACCAAAACTATAACCATTGTTAACCAAAAATTTAACCATCTTTTCCAAAAATATAATCATTTTTTATCTAGATAAATAGCCATTTTTCGACCAAAAATACAATTAAGTTTTAACCAAATTTTTTTAACAAAAATACAACTATTTTTTGGTACAAAAATACAACCATTTCTAAACCAAAAAAAAGTTATATTTTTGGTCAAAAAAACTATATTTTTGGTCAAAAAACTATATTTTTGGTCGAAAATGGTTATATTTCTTGTTGGTTCTATTTTTAGTCTGTTATATACTTGTAAGTTATAATTATGGTTGGTTATATTATTAGCATCATTTATATATGCATGGTGTTACTCAGCCACTTTTATCATGAGATAGAACTAAAATAGTATATCAATTATACAGCTGATTAGGGTTCAACCAATTGTACCCCCTTCACATATTTTCCTGACACTCCCTTTAAGTTTGTTGCCCTATTTTTGATAATAGTTCAATTATTATTTTTTGTTTATTTACTAATATTACTGCTCAGTTATTAGAGTGAAAGAAAACTATAAACATTATGGTTGGAAGAGATTACTAGATGTGATGGAGAGCAGGAAGAAATAACTTATCATTATTCTCGAAAAATATATGTGTAATCAGTATGATACATTTTTTGAATTTTATTTTAAAATTGAATTCAGACTTATGCAAATAATTCAATTAAAAATTATTAATTAAAATAATGTGATTTAAGCCAAAACATATTCTTAAAAATTTTATTCCAAATTTGAATTTTGAACTTATCTGAAAAGATGAAAATTAATAAAGTTCGACCCCGATATTCACCTGAAGCTTTAAAAATCTAAAGTCAGTAAAACGAATTAATCTTTAATATCATAAAATATCTTTCAATATCTTCAAATATCTTCAAATATGTTCTAATATGTTCAAATATCTTTAAATATCTTCAAATATGTTCAAATATGTTCAAATATGTTTAAATATCTTTAATTAAATATCTTCAAATATATCCAAATATCCCAATATTGATAATGCTTAATCTGTACTCTGTAGTCAAACAACATGTTGATGAAAGAGTTCTGTATAATTTCATGAATTTGCAAATTGGTTCTTAACCTTAACTCTATCTCTACTGGTAAAAGCTAAATTTATTCATTAATAAAGATGTTTTTACACACAAAGATATCCGTACATTAATAAATTAATAATTTTGTTAAAAGGAATTGAGTCTGTGTCACAAACTATGATTTTCTAATCTCTATATCTTTGTAATCCAATGCCATAGACCTTAGATATTTCAAACCATGAATTCTGTTAGATGAAAAAACCTAAGTTTGAAATATCAAAGGTTTACACCATCATGTGGAAAAAAATATAGGTATTAGAAAATCAGAGTTTGTTACAAAGACTCAATTCCTTTGTTTAGATATTAAAGTTTGACAAAACTAAGGAAAAATAGGTGACATTGATCATTACTCATTACAAAACATATTTATCATAATAGTAATTATATTATTATCGAATCCTTCAATATATAAATTATTAATGCTTGTATTTAATTGGTTTTGTTAAATCGAAACATTCCATGCATGGTCCATGCAATGGGATATCAAAATAATTCATTTTTTCCTTAAAGGGAGTGTTCGCGAAAAATGAAAGGGGGTAAAGGCTTACGGCGATAAATAATCGCTTTTGATTGTTACTAATCTTTCTTCTATCTGTTGCGTCTATAAGGAAAAATGTTAAAAACGTCTCATACCGAAGAACGTAGATATATGATTTAATATCTAAATTATTTGTTTGACATTAATTTGATTTTTTTACGATCCAAGTCGTATGTTCCAACTTCCTCAATTTGTATGAACGCTTCGTTCTTTGGTATAATACGTTTTTAACAATTTTCTCCATATAGACGCAACAGATAGAAGTAAGATTAGTAGCGATCAGAAGCGATTATTTATCGCTGTAAGCCTATACACCCTTTCATTTTTCGCGAATACTCAGATTAAGTAATAAGGATTAAGGATATCTCATTCTAAAGTTTTCAGCTCTGAGATCATAAATAGTCTGCTATGAAGCCGAAACCACACTTGAATAAATGAAAGAAAATTCCGGAAAAAAACACTTAGTACTTAAATAGCTTTCCGTTCATTAGTTTACCACTTTTTGTTGAAATCCCTCCCCTCCCACCTTTTGTTAAAACTAATAGTTGCGCCTGAACCAGGAATCTGCGGGATATCGTATTGTTTAGATAGAAATCAGTCAATTCAAGGAAATAGTTTTTCAAAAATTCATTATTTGACAAAAGGAACTGAGTTTTGGTCAAAAACTTAAATTTCTATATCTTTGAAAACCAAATGCTGTATACATTTGATAATTAAAACTTAGACTTTTTTATCTAACATAATTTATAGTATGAAATGTTGGGCTGAAACGATATACGGATTAGATAATCAGAATTTGTGGCAAAAACTCAATTTGTTTAGGGGTTTCTCCAGAGGCGCAACTAGGACTTTTGCTAGGGGGGGGCAATATATTATTTTGTTAGGGTTTGTGGGGGTTAAGTGGGGGTATCCCCCCTTTTTCGAAAATTTTTCAAAAACAAAAGTGGTTTTTTAAGGGTTTGAAGTCGAAAAAAAGGAAATTTTAATTTTTTGCATGCAGATTTGGCTGTGTTCAATTCAAATCGATTTTTTTGTTCTTGTGTTTTTACAAAATTTATACTTCCAACAGCTGTAAAATGAATGATATGAGTCAATTCATTGAATATGTGTGCGAATCGCAAAAGAGTATTGTTTAAGTACCTGGTTTAATTACAGATTAAATTGCAAGAAATAATCATTTATAGTTTCTGGAAAAAAAAACATAAAAATACATAGGTAAATAATAATTTCAATCATCTACATTGAAAAAGGACAGATAATGTTACCATTTCTCTTGAAGTTATTGAATTAATGATTGATCTAACCAACATTCATAATATAAATTCATTTTCGATTTTATAGAACTTCTGTCAAAGAAGATAAATGTTGTTAGTTATCAAATATGATAATCAATTAGAAATTTGCCAGGTTCAGAATTTTCTCTAGATTTGGAACTGATTTTTTGCCACAAACTCAAATATTCTAATCCCTAAATCTTTGCACCGAGTGGTGTAAACATTTGATATTTCAAACTTGGAATATTTTACCATAAGAATTCAAAGTTTGATATCTACGAGTACTCTTTAAACTCAACACAAATAAAATACAGTTCAGAACTTTTTTTTACATTTAATGTTTACAATGGCCTTTAGCCTTGAGAATTGAGAAAGATAAAAATATTCTTTTTAAAACTAACTATAGTATAATAAAATAGTATAATAACTCTATTGGTTTTCTTATTCCTGTGATACTGATTTTCGCCATTCTTTCTTTCTTTTCATTCTGCAGGGGGGGGGGCGCCCCCCCTCTCAGGTGATAGGGGAGGGAGCGCGCACCGCCCGCCCCCCCTAGTTGCGCCTCTGGGTTTCTCCATTTCAACCCAATCAAGGGAAATGAGTTTTTACCACAAACTTAGGTTTTCTAATCCCTATATCTCTCCAACCTGATGGTTTGAACTATTGATATTTCAATATACTCAGTTGATCTAACAGAATTCATAATTTGAAATATCTAAGGTCTGCACCATTTGGTAGCAGCTAAACTGTACAAAAAGTTTGGTATTGTAATTTTAAAAATAATTGTATAACTTCCAGAATTTGTCAAACATTTTAAAATATCTCAAAAGTTTAAATTTAAATTTACTGTTAAATTCAAGATTTGAATTCAATTTTGTAATTGAATTTTCCTAGATCGAACTCTATGGATTCTAATGATGATTGGAGGATTATCTGTATCTATATTATTATCCTATCAAACCTATATTGCATGGATTGAAGATCCCATCTTAACTACAGGTAAACGGACATTAGAAATGTGGCTCGGAAGGAAAATTACTATGGGCTGGACGCATTAATAAGGTGGTTCAGACAGATGATAATGTGTGTTGGACAACTTTTAGTGTTTTCCATCCTTTCCCTATTTATTAATGAGATTAACATTTGACATTATTATTTTGATAATGGATCAATCAAAGGAATTGAGTTTTGCCACAAACTTAAATTTTCTAATTGAAGGATTGTCTAAATTCCGATCTAATATAAATTCAATTCTCTTTGGTGGGCATGCTGCGCCACTACCAGCCAGGAAGGCCAGAAACTCCCTTTAATTTGACTTGTTTAAGATAACAGAACTCATAGTTCGAAATATCTAAAATCTGTGCCATTTGGTAGCAAAGACATATAGGGATTATAAAATCAGCGTTTAAGGCAAAGATTCAATTCCTTTCAGGCTTAGTAAGTGGTAAAACATTCATAATAATGTCTAAATGTAGCTTATAAACCTTTTAGTAAACCGTTTTTTTGTTTAGTTTCCACAACTGCTTTGCCCATTGACAAGTTAGAATGGCCAAGTATTACAATTTGCGGACAGGGTAGAGGAATAGGAGCAATTCAGAAAATTTTGGGAATTCAATTTTTCAGGTTTCTTTAAACTTGATTTTAGAACATAATTTTTACCTGCTCTGAGGCGGAATTTAAAGAATTTAAGCCGCGTTGCTGAACCACCAAAAGTGGTTCCAATTATGTGCCGGCTCAAATCTAATTTCACGTGGAACCAACCATTCTTGAGTTGAGCGGCGTCACAAATTTATGATGCAGCTCAAATGCTTTAAATTCGGCTTCTGCATTTACTCAAATTAAATATACATTCTTTCCAGATACTTAGAAAAGGAGGGTATTCAGTTAGGTTCATTAAATAAAGAAGAAATGGAACTTCAAGAAAAGGAGTTTTATAAAAATGAATATCCAGGATTATCAAATGGACCAATAAGCTTGGTGAATGGAATGACAAGCACTGATCCTGATTCTCTATTAGAATCTGAGGTTTACAAAAAGTCCAAGGCCGGATGCTATGATAGTGCAGCATTGACCAAGTCCTTGTTTTTTAAGTGTATTAGTCTGGGGTATACGCTACCATCATTTCAGTATGCTGTAGATGATACTTGGCATGCTTGCTATTTTGCAAAGAAATTGAGAAACTTGGCAAATTTCAAGGATGCAAATACTGTTTGTGCCGAGCGATCTGGAAGACTTATGGATTTCTATGCAGAGTCGGAAACAAAACATATTTCAGCCATTTTAGGAAGCAACAATGTTAAATTGATTTTTAGATTAGGCAGCAATTAATTTCCTACATTTACAACATTGCCATAACATTGCTATTGCTTATTTAGTGAAGTTGATAAAGAACAATACCTATGTTTGGTTCCCTGCAAAGTACACCAATGGTTTGTGGTCAATGACTTCAATGGATAAGAGCACTGCCGTTCCAATTCTTGATTCTGTTGTAAAGGATGAAAATGTTCTTCCTGAAGATAAATGCATTGCCCTCAAAGTATTTTTTCATCCCAACAGTTCCTTTGGCTTCCAGGGTTTAGAGGTGGATTGTGGCCTTGCCATTTCATCCTTAGTGATTTGTGAACGATGGGTTGAGGAAACTGATTCTGGAAGTACCCTGAGCCCAAGTCAACCCCAATCAAGTAGCGTTTTTGAGACAACTTTAACAACATCTTCCTCCGGTCCTAAAGGAAGCGATTTAACTTCAACCCAATCAACCACCTCCTTTGGTACTTCAAGTACTGAAACAAGCCTACAAGAATCTTCATATGCGGCACCTGAAACAACTAGTACTTCTACAAATACTTCTCCAATATCTAACCAACAATTTTCTGCAATTGAATCCACTGAATCTTCTACAATCTGGACATTAGCATTTGAAGATTCAGCAATTCTAAATGTATCATTATCCACCTTGAATATGTCAACTACTACTTCTGGTTCAAGCACAGACAAATCTACAGACAACACAATTGAATATTTTACCTCACAACCTTCACCAACAGAATTTAATATCTCTTGGATAGACAATCTTATGAATTCAGGGACCCAATTTGATGAATTTGAGCTATGTTACTGAACTACCTTCTGCTGGTTAAATTTTGAACGACTGATTTAAAGTTAAATATTCAGGAAGAAATTTAATTGGTGCGGCATTAGCAAGTTTAAATTAATTAAATTCGGTCCCAGATAGAACAGAGTCCGATTCAACTCAACTGTTAACTCCATTTGAAGATATCTACGATGAACCAAACTATTGTGTAAATCAAGAAAGAAGTTATGTTGACATTTTACCAGACATAGATCTGTTCCTCAATCCTTCTAGGAAATCAGAACTTGAACTCCATATTGATAAAGAAAGAGGAAAATACAAGTCAGCATTTGATAATTTAAATTACAGACAATCCTACAGGAATATTCTTGAGCTTCTGTGGTACAGTGGAAACCCTTGTAATGATGTTCTAAATATAACCTCAGAATTTCAAGGAGAAAAATCTTTACTAAAAGAGTGCTACTGGAAAGGAAGAAAAATAGATTGTTCTGAGTTGTTTATAATGACCCCAACAGATAAGGGAATGTGCTGTGTACTGACCTTAAAGGAGGATCTTAATCCAAAAAGCAAATATGAATCCATCATCAATGACCTACAATCACAAGATAAGACCAACAAATTTAATACAGATGAAAGAAAATCAAAATTTGGTAAGAATCTGCTTACTTTTTAGGTGTTAGGTATTTTCCCAAAGGCAATTTCAATAGGACCACTTCCCAAGTAGCAATTTTCCAATTTTAACTTCCCAAATTTGCAATTTCTCAGGTGGGAACTTCCCAATCACTGTGGCTAAAATATGATGGGGACCAAGTACTCCGGCTAGGGTCGAAGTAGGTTGTTGCTGCTTGGGAAATTGTACATTTGAGAAGTTACCTCTTGGGGAAATGTCTTTGGGAAAATGCATAACATCTGTGCACTGTGACTAGGACAGACTTGGGAAGTTACTGCTTGAGAAATTGCACATTTGGGAAGGGCCTACCATTGAAAATATCCGTGGTAAATGGCCTTTTGGGAAAATGCCTTGGGAAAATACATAACATCATTTTTTATATTAATGTGGTCATTGGTAACTTTAAGCATTTTTTACTTTTAGAAATGAAAGCACCTGAGGCTGGAGCAGCAAAAGGTTTAACTTTAATTCTTGATTCTCACACAGACTTGCAATCAGAGAAGTCGATAGGAGATGATTTTATTGGGTTTCTAGTTGGAGTATCTAAAGGTGGAGATTATTCCCTTCTTGATGAGAGTAGTATTCTCTTGTCCCCTGGACACCAGCATTATCTAGCCCTCACTGCAACCAACATTCAGTCATCAAATCTTCAGAGCATAGATCCAACCATACGTAACTGTTTATACCCAGGGACTGAATTTAATGATAAGAGCAGCAACGCTGAACTACTGATTCAAAGATGAACCACCGATTCAAAATTTTAAATTAAAGAAGGATTTGAATTGATGGTTGAAATTTAAGCCGACGGTAGGCAGTTTTAATTCATTAAATTCGGTTCCAGATGAGGTTCAGCTAAATCTGAAGACTAATTATACGAGTTCAAATTGCATTTTTGAATGCAAGCTGAATTGGGCATGGGAGAGATTGAACTGCACTCCATGGTACTATCCACCAATTGAAGATAGTGCAAAATTCTGTGACCCATGGGATACCTTGATGTTTATGACTGAACTGGATCAGGTTCCCAATAGTAGATGTTCACATTGTCTCCCAGATTGTGAATACACAAGCTACAAAGTATCTCTCTCCTCAGCACCATTCAGGTATTCAGATATCTATACAAATGTGTTGGTTTTTACAGGTTAAAAAATGATATGCTAAGCTTACATAATATCTTTTTTTTAGAGGTTGTTCTGTTCTGAACGAGGAGACTAGCATGTTCTGCAGATATTCTACATCCTTGACCCCATCATTATGGGCCGATAAAATAATCCCATTGTATCAGTTTGTGGCACCACTTCCAGATTACATAAAAAAGGTTGGAATTTTAAGATCTAAAACTGTTTGATTGTATTAGAGAAGTGGGATTAGATTTAATAAATTGCAACTGGTCGTTTAGCTACCTACTGCTGGTTCACATCTTGAATCACCGATACAAAGGATTCATGATTCATGAGAATTTGAAGGGTGATTAAAGATTTGAAACAGCTACAGGTAGTTCAGCGACCTCTCCAACTCATTAAATTTGATCCCTGAGTTGGAAAAAGATATAAAGATGTAGGTTCTTCCTGAAGATAACAAACAGGCTAAATTTCTAACGCCTGGTTGGTACCAAGGACCGAATTTAATAAATTTGAGGGTTCGCATAGCTGCCGCCTGTCAGCTCAAATTTAAATCACCGATTTAAATTCTTTATGACTCTTTAACTTTGAATGGGCGGTTCAAATTTGAACCGGCAGTAAGTAGTTGAGCGATGCAGCTCAAATTCATTAATGTAATGTTTAGCTGAGCGAGGCCCACAATAAGGTTTTGAGGAAAACTATTTACGGACTTGAATACAATGCCTATGAGAAAGATATTGCAATACTAAATATTTACTGGGAATCCGACCATGCACTGCAGGTTACCTATATTTTGGTAATAAGTAAAAGTACTATCAGATTAATTTTCAATTGTTTTAAATCTTAAAACAAAAATTAATAAACAGTTTTATCTAGTTTAAAAGATCTCTACGCATGACCTTCTTGGATTTTTTATCACAAGTTGGAGGTATTCTTGGCCTGTTCATTGGTTTCAGGTTAATTTGTTTCTTATTGATCTTCATATTAATATTTATATTCAAATTTAACTTCATATTGATATTTTTATTGATATCCATGGAGATCCTATAATTGATCTTTATTTTGGTCTTTATATTGATCTTCATATTGATTTTCAAATTGATCTTTATAATGATCTTCATAAATTGATCTTTAAATTATTTCTTGTTTAGTGTAATAAGCGTGGTTGAAATTGTTTATTGGTTTACTTTTAAACTCTTCAGGAATATTAGGCCAGCATATCTCTCAACATTCGATTCTAACTTTGATATTTAAATCTAACCATATTTTTACAGATAAAACGAAAAAGCGTTTTTTTCTGTTCCTGAAACCAAAATAATTGAACAAAAATTATCCAAAACTGGCAAAATCATTGAATAGGAAAAATATTAAATCATTCCTAGTTAAATTCTGATTCTTAATGTGCCCTCCCCTCGAGAGCCAGTAATACTGCTGTACTTTAAACTACCCTACTGCTGTACTTTAAACTACCCTACTACTGTACTTTAAACTACCATACTGCTGTACTTTAAACTACCATACTGCTGTACTTTAAACTACCATACTGCTGTACTTTAAACTACCATAATGCTGTACTTTAAACTACCCTACTGCTGTACTTTAAACTACTCTACTACTGTACTTTAAACCACCTTACTGTTGTACTTTAAACAACCCTACCACTGTACTTTAAACCACCTTAGTTTTGAACTTTAAACTACCCTACCGCTGTACTTTAAACTACCCTACCGCTGTACTTTAAACTACCCTACCGCTGTACTTTAAACTAACCTACCGCTGTATTTTAAACTACCCTACTGCTGTTCTTTAAACTATCATACTGCTGTATTTTTAACTACCCTACTGTTGTACTTTAAACTACCCTACTGCTGTACTTTAAACTACCCTACCGCTGTACTTTAAACTACCCTACCGCTGTATTTTAAACTACCCTCCTGCTGTACTTTAGACTATCCTACTGCTGTACTTTAAACTACCTTACTGTTGTACTTTAAACTACCCTACCGCTGTACTTTAAACTACCTTACTGCCAGATACAGGTTTCTAGTTAAGGTTTTATGAAACAAAATGTAAAATTCCAAAGGTTTTATGAAACAAAATGTAAAATTCCAAAGGNCTCTCAAAATATATGTTTACGATTTCGATGTAAAAATTGTCTTATTTTCCATGTAAAATATTTTGTACAATTTAAATAATCTCGATACGGAGTAAATAAATATCTAGATCTTAAAAAAAAAATAGAATAAAACAGGAAGTGTCACATTTTGTTTTTGGTTTGTAGGTTGGCACCCTTGAATCAGCCAATATTCAAGCCATTGTAGCCAACGTAGTTTTTCACTGATTAAATAATTTTTGGGTTTTCGCGGTTGTAGAAAAAAGTTTTTAATTTTTTGTAAGAGTAAGACTTTCTAATCTTAATGGTTTATTTTTGCTTATTTTAACTTTTTTGGGAGGAAACATGCTCAACAAAGGAATTGAGTCCTTGCCACAAACTCTGAAGTTCTAATCCCTGTATCTTTGCCACAATCTCTGATGTTCTAATCCCTGTATCTTTGCCACAATCTCTGATGTTCTAATCCCTATATCTTTGCCACAAACTCTGATGTTCTAATCCCTATATCTTTGCCACAAACTCTGATGTTCTAATCTCTATATCTTTGAAGCTGCAATGTCGTGGACCTTAAATATTTCAAACTAAAACTTCTTTTAGATCAACTAATCTAGTTTTGAAACAGGTTTACACAATCAGGTTGCTAAGATATTTGGATTAGAAAATTTGAGTTTGGGGCAAAGACTCAATTACTTTCGTAATCTTTTTGAATTTTAAACATCGTCAAAAAGAAGTTGCTTCTAAGGTTTCCTTAACCTAGGAAAAATTACTATCTTCTCTGTTAGATTCTTGATTAAATATTATTTTCAGAATGCAGAGACCAAATTTAATTATTTATTATTAAGTTTATTAATTCGAACACGAGAGAATTACTTAACTTTATTTTAAACTATTTAATTTTACGCTCAAAATACCTTTTAATTGATATTTTTCTTCAATTGAATATGATTGTAAAGATATTATTAAGTAGACAATTTTTATTTTTCATAAAGAATTAGTTATGAAATCATAATTTTTTTTTTTGAAGCCTAGATTGAATCTTTAGAGGGAATTTATAGTGTTATTATAAATCAATGCTTATTATTCTGAAAACTGATTATTTTAATCATGAGTTCTATACAAAAGTGGCTTGTATTTTCTACGGCAGGAAAATACTTATAGAAATCATCAAAATGAAACACTATATATAAACAAAGAAAATCGTCGATACTTCCATGTTAATAATAAAATAAGGTTTAAGGGTACCGTTGTGAATCAGGCATTATACCATCTTTACTTTCCTTTAAGCATGACAATGAGTGCTGTAAACGGTTTAATAAATATTGAATAATTAAAGCTAAACATACAATGCCATAAACAAGCATATCTCAAAACTTTTTAAAAGAAAAAAGAAAAAAGTATTTAAATCCTCGCACACAACTAAACAATTTTTGTTTTTTTTTCTGGAAGGGGATAATTAATTTGGCGTACCGTCCTGTTTTACCTTAAATAGTCTGTATTATACAACTTACAAAAAAAAGTCAACCTTGAAATGAACAGGAGTTTACCAAGTGCTTCGTCTTGGGTGTAAATTGAAAATTAACGCATTTAAACCCTATCTCTGCTGGGGTACTTGAAAACCAGGATATAATGGGGGGGGGGTTCAATTTGACCCCCCCCTCTAAATCCCATGTTTGATGTCCAAATATGACAAATGATACATTATTGGAAAGATCTTGTGCTCTAATTTTAGAATCTGCAAAAAAATGCAGGAATAGGGTTAAGGTAGCAAGGTTGTACCAGTAGTTTCATTTGTTTTACGAGGAGTTTTGCGCAGTCGGCCTGTATAGAACTGACTCTCTTGTAATTCTTGCCGAGTGCGCGAATCTCCTCTGGGCTTCTGCTTCAGGGTTATTGTGAACGAGTTTGAAAAGACAACGTCTCCTGTCCAATCTGTTATTTTAATTAATCTATGAGATCATCTAGATAAGTGTACAAAAATTTCGTCTACAAGTCGCGGTTAATTGACCCCAGTTTTCCTTTCTTATACTCTTCTATCTATAGTTTATATTCTTAGATAATTTAGTAAAATAAGACCAATTGTTACAACGAATTTGTGTAAGATCTCATCTTATCCTTGTTAGATTTGATATACACTCTCCTAATCTTGATATATTTAGAAGTTATAATTAAATATCTGGTTTAGTATTTACTACGGAAATGTTGAGAAAACCAAATATTTTTCAAGTTTTATTTTTTAATCTACACAGTGTCCAATAACGAATATCTACCGACGAGTGTTTATTTAAACTGAAAATAAAAGACAAAGTTTATAAGTTAGAAAACATTATCGAATCGTAACTTTTACATTAGGGTGGAGTGTCTGTTTGGGAGGGGCAAATTTAGGGCGCTTCTCGAGCAATTCTTTACTTTCAGAATTACCCACAAAACTATAAAGAAGATATTCAATCTTTTTTGTGTCAAACCATTCAAAATATTTCTTCAATGTTATTGTAAGCCAACTAAGGGTTTAGCCATATGAACATAAGCTGATTTAAGTTCATGGCTCCCAGTGCTAGGAAATGATGCATAATAAATGCAATCTATAAAGCCAAACAAGTCCTGAGTTAGTCCAAGGGTACTGAACTCTGAGTATGTGTGCAACCCTAAATATTAAACATTGTAGAACCAATATTGCCAAGCTGGTCGCTGGGTGCAGTGAGCCCGGAGTACGGGGAGCCTGATAACCAACTCCGGAGAGTATCGAACCCTTTCATATCTAGAGAAATAGGGGAGTTAGGGAATAATATGATGCTGGAGAAATGAGAAACGGCATTATCTGCCGGCGGAGAAAGCAAATTGTCTGCCATCTTATGCCCGATACAAAGTCAGTCAGCAAAAAGTATCTAAATAGAAGAGTTGAATAAAAATATATTCGCCCTCCAGGCGAATGTCGTGTGTAATTAGATCAACTTTAGTTGGTCCAACACTAATCGTATGTATAATTATAATGTAAATATATTGTGTGTGTGCAACCATGCTTAATACTAATATTAATTAAATATAATTAATTAATTAATTACCCTTAATTGCTTTGTCTTATCAAAATCTAAGAAGGAATGAGAAAGCCATGTTTATTCATTTGAAAATTAATCATTTGAAATTTAAGTTTCTCTACAAAAGTTACACATTTCTGCTACAGAAACAAGAAATTTTTACAATTTTTAAGTAAGAAAAATAACAATATCTTCCAAGTTCTTAATCAGACCTAGGTTTAAAAAGTACAAGGACGTAAAGGACACGCCTTTTTTCAAGTTATTGGGCGAATTAGTTATTATATATATAGCTAGCAAGGCAAAAACAAACAAAGACCTTTATAAAAAGTTGTATTGGATCTAAAATAATTTTGTAAAATTGGCCAATATGTGAAAACCTAGGAAACTTCAGGATAATAGTGTTATGGGAAAAGGTAATATTTTAGATTGAAAAAAAGTTTAAATGTTATTTAATCTTACAATTTTTTTATTATATTCAGAATCAGAGCTGTCCGGGCAAAAACATGTCAAAAAGGTATTTGTCTTTTATTTTGCTGAAAGAGACTGACATCGTAATTTCAAGTGACCCTCCATTTAAAGAGGGATACGCGGGATTCACAACGGTACGCGCGCTTGAAACTTTCATCTATTAAAAATGTTTAAGTTAGCAATGTTTTTCTGAGTTTCAAAAGTGTTTAAATCTGATAACTTCTGCATTGTTTCTGAAGCAAGAAATGCACAAGTTACGTTTGCATGGAAACCAAAAAACCGTCATAATTCTTTGATTTGTAAAGAGAAACACGAAAGAAAACTCTCAATATGTGACTATTTGAACGATAACATGTTGATTGTTGGCCGAGCGGGGGAAGGCAGGCAGCCATGAGCCACCACTATTTCCCCTTCCGTGCCCACTGCGATTTAATGGTCTCATGCTCTCAAGCAAAAATCGTTGAGAGTTTTGCTAATAACTTCTAAAAAACCACATCTAACAACAAGTGCTTTACAGTGCTAAAATGTGCATGTAAAGGGCTACAGAAAAGCATAAGTGAGTTAGAGCGGTAAAATTTAAGCTTAGGGCGTTACGACACTTCAAAGTCAGCCCTGTCTTAAAAATTGATGAGACTGTTTATAAGGAGGCTGAATCTATGTGTGCCACATATTAGCTTTTGACTGAGTATTGCATCTTGAAATATCACAAAGTCTTATGATTATTCAATTACTGACTCATTATACTAAATTCATCTTAAAATCACTCATTAACCAACTTTGTGATATTTCAAGATGCAATGCTCAGTCAAATTTGTCAAAAATTTAATTGTAAAACAGTTTAAGAATTCAAAACACAAAATATTAATCTTAAGTAGAAATTAAAAAATGGTTTGAGTTGTGGTTTTTGCGTGACGCGGCGGGATTTTTTAAAATCACACTTTAAAGGCTCTTAATATACCATTTAAAAAAGTAGTTTTGCCCGAAAGAGTCAAATGTGGTGGTACGGAAGGGGAAATAGTGCATGGTGGCTCATGGCTGCCGGAAGAGAAAAAAGCTAATATATGGCACGGAAGGGGAAATAGTGGTGGCTCATGGCCGCCTGCCTTCCCCCGCTCATTGGCCTAATAAAAATTTAACATTTTTGTTATTTCTCAGATTTTTGTGAATACTTTAAACGTGAAAGTATCTGGATGTGCAGCTGCAGGTATATTTGTAAATAAAATGAGCACAAGTTTACACAATATTTTTTATGCAAGGGGTGTCCCACGAAACATGACAGTGGATAAATAGTTTTTAATGTCGTCTTCCATACACTGTATTAGATATTAAAGGCTTTTTGCAGTTTATTTCGTTAAACAAATCTTTTGCTCAAATATATGTTACTTGGAAATCAATTTTACTATAAAATGGCTCCCTTATAATATCTTTTATTATTGTCTTTGGTATTAAACAACTTAACAAATTATGGAAGAAGACATTTAAAACTATTAATCAACTGTCATATTTCGTGGGATACTCTGTATATAAAATATTCTAAAGAAAAGAATTCTAAAATGTCCTAAAGTTTAAGATAAATTTTAAAATTTTATGACGTACGTATTTGTTTATAATCTAGAGAGATTTATTTTTTTTCTTGGTTAATCATGTTCAACTGCACAAGGTTATCTTTATAATTTTTTTATTTCGTTTGCCTTAGAGAGGTTTATGTTTTCAAAAGTTTAAAACTCATTATTAGATAAGAAAAATAAATTAGAAAAGAGTTTTTAATTTTATAAATACTGTTTTTGTAAATCATTAAAGATAGTTCATTAAATATATACAACGGTTGCAAAAGTTAATTAAGGATAAGTAAAAACAGTTTATAAAAATTGTAGAACTTGAACTTACCATGTACGAGAAACTCCAATTTAACTTCAAGACGTTAAGATACATAGAATCAAATATTTTTTCTTCAATGAATGGTTTAAACTTGAAAAATTATAAACCACTTTGTAGATAATTTTCGTAAGAACTTTTTTAGAAACTTTAGAACGAACCTTTTAAAGAGACTGTACACGTAGTTTTAAGTGAAATTCCGTTTAAGAGAAAAATGCCCGATTCACAACCGTACCTTTGTCTCAAGCAATACGGTGACTGTTAAAATAAAATTGCGGAGTTGTATTTTTTTGCTAAAATTGGAAATGTTTGTTAAAATCGTTTCCATTTTTCGTTTTGATTTAATCTCCTTGGTCAGAGTAAAACTCTTGCACAATCTAATAAACTAGTTTCCTCTTAACAATTTAAACTTTGAAAGTCGACATTTTGAAAAATCATTCTCAAATTTTCGCAGATTTATCTATTTCATAGTCGCATTTTCAAAAAAATGTGAACATTTTTTCCAGTTGAGGTTTTTTTAATTTAGACGGTCAATAAACCTTTCCTGCGGTCATGTGGGTTGCCATAAAAAATAATTGGGCCAGATTTTTTCATCCGTTATGACCTTTATTGAATTCAAACAAACAGGCAGACAAGCAAAGTATATAATACATTGGTTTTTGTTCTCTTCTATAAATACGTACATGCTCTGTTTCAAATGTTGTGCTCCATGCTAAAATTTACAATTATATCTATAATTCAAGACATAAATATATTTTTCTATTGAATTCTTGAATGATAGAATCGTCGTTTCTAGGGGTGCTACTTCTACCCCAAGACATGACGGAGAAAGGCACATGCTACTTCATTCATTTTGAATCAGATTGGAAGGGTTTCGCAGATTTTCTCTTTCGAGTTGGAACATTTCTAATTCCACCCGCATACATTTAGACAACAAAAAACCAAACAGTAACTGTTTTTTTGCACCCCCTCCCTGGCGCTGTCAACATAAGCATATATTATAGCTTATACTTGAATATACTATTTTGAATTATACCAAATATTTTATTTTTTTTTTAATCTCATACTTTGGTAACCAGAAAAACATGGAATGATTGTCGTCTTCTTAAATTTGTTGATGTCGCTACGAATTTACGAATAGTTTGTGGCTGATGTATTTTAAGAAAGTTAATCTTTAATATTTCAAAAAAATACCTTTGTAACCTAATAACTTCTTTGTTTTGCATAATTTATAGAAAGGCGGATTACGACCAGTCCACTGTTTGCTGGTTACCAGTCAAAAACAACTCGACTGTTGTTGAAAACAAACACAAAACGGTGCGATAAACGAGGTTTTTAACCGAATAATTTCTCATTTTATTCTATTTTAGATGAACACGGCAGATCTCTATACCACTTTGAACCGTAATAAGATATATATCTTCATAAATTGTGATCTCTACTGTGCAAACTTTCTTGAAAAAAAAAAAACATTTCTTTTATCACAACTTTGCTCATTATATTGCATTTCGGACGAAATTGGAAAATGTATTCATATTACAAAAAAAATAATTTCAAGCTGCCAAGTCTAAAACATAGATGTGTCCATAACTTCATAATTGTTGCGAAGCACGAAACATTTATAGGAAAAAGATCAAAATTTAAAGGCGTAGCTATACATAACAGATCATATCATGTATAAAGTAACTGAATTAAAACTAGAAGTATTATATTTATTAATAATTCAAAAATATCAGTTAAAGATTTATCAAGTTACTAACCAATATTAAATATAATATATATATATATCTATATATCAATAAAAATATTCTTTAAAAATCTAATAAATGTTAATTTGTTTAAAAAAAGCACAAAAGTTAAATCTCATAATACGAGTAGGATTTGTTAGAATAATACAAACAGATGTAATTAAGAGATATATACAGATAAAAAAGTTACAATAATAAAAATCCTAATTAAAATTGATAAAGTTATTTCAAAGTCATATAATATGTAATGCTGTAAAGAAGAATGAAGAATTAAGAACATGGTTACCCTCTACAGATGACTCAAAAATACATGTTAATTTTAGTTTTTAAATGAATTAAATTAAGTGAACATACAGATCTTTTACATGCCCTGCCTCAATTAAGATGATTATTAATACGGATTTTTAATAACTCTATCTTGGTCATGAGATTACACCGGTAAAAGCTAAAGCACCATATTTTGACTTAAATTTAACTTTATTTGTATTAAAGTTGATGAAAGCCTTTTTTATATTTACAAATGTTTGAAAGCATTTAGAAGTTAAAACAAATTTTTCGGAGATTCCATGAAAAAATAAAATTGGTTTTCTAAATTCGTGTTTTCCAGGTTTGATGAAAACCCTGAGTAAAATTACGTAAATCGAAATTTTTAATTTATGTAAAATACTAAAATATGAGATTAAAGGGCAAAACATATTATTTTGTGAAGTATTAATAATCTAAATTGAATAATAGTTGGTGATTTTTCCTTTCCAGCTTTAAACAATATATATCCGAATAAACTGAGTAAAATTTATGGGAACTTTTAAAATTATAAGTCTAACTCAGTTTCTTATTTTAAGAAATTGACATATCCATTGATCAAAACTTTGGATTTGACCAATCAGACATCTTCTAATATTTCCAAAAAGGGAGAATTGAGGTAAACTCACTCCGTTGATTTGAAAGTCTCCAGCTCTGGTTAAGTTTTAGTAGATTTGTTTCAAAGTTCCTTCAGATGAAGACGACTTTTATAACATTCAAACCATGTCCGCGGGTCTGGAGTTAGAAAGTGGGGTTTGCCCTGAAAGCATGAGTTTATTGACAAAATTAACAATGGCGCGGGCTGGCTGCTCCGGATCAAGTTCAGCAAATACGTGGCATTGGTTGCATGGCGAAGACGACTGTTTTCGCGCCACAAAAGCAAAAAGCCGCATGGAGCGGTCCGTGCCGTCCGTGTTCTTTAAAGTCCAGCGCCGGTCCTCTGGATCCACTCCACAGTGGGAGATCTGAGCAACAGAATAGTGCTTCCGAAAAAAAAGTTTTCTGCTTTGATCTGTTAGAGTAATACCTTGTCCTGAAATTGGAAATTTATTAAAAAAAATTCATAATTTTCACATTTAAATTTAAAAAGTTAATCAAAGTTTTACAAATTTCCTTACCTGACACTTTAAAGTGGACAGTAGTTGGAGAAGGAAGTGGTCGCGTAAGGATAAGTTGAGAAACTGTCTTCCGAACCGCCTAGATTAAAGCGCTATTAATTTAATTAAAATGGTCCGCCAAATTATAGACAACGAAGAACTGAGTTTTGACACAAAATTAAATTTTCTAATCCTTTTATCTTTGTAACCTAATGGCGGAAAACTTCCCCAAAAAACATTTTTACCGACTTTTTGTGCCAATGGCGAAGTTGTCAGGTAAATTAATCTGGACTTTATATGTTCGTCATTGGTTTGTCGGAGACTAAATGTTTGCAGGGTTAATAATTCAAACTTAGATCGTTTGATCCGACAGAAATCAAATTTTGAAATTTCAAAGGTCTACGAACTTAAAGGTTAAAAAGCTTAACGGATTAAAAAATCAGAGTTTGTGGCACGAAATCAGCTCCTTAAAGTTATATATGAAATAGTAAAGTGTACAGCACATTACGGGGGTAGTAGGAGTAGGAGTAAGAGTAGAAGTAAAATTAGGAGTAGGAGAAGGAGTAGGAGTAGGAGTAGGAGTAGGAGTAGGAGCAGGAGTAGGAGTAGGAGTAGAAGTAGGAGGGTAATATAATTGCAGATCTAGTTCTTGAATTGAATAGACATTCTTGGAGTTTGGTGCATTATGCATTTGAAGTTTTATTTAACTAAAAGAATCAAACTTTAGATTAAAGAAAAGAAACAAAAAAAACAAAAACAATACGAAATATTCAAATATTCAAATATTCAAAAACAAAACCATGGCATATACCTAAAGCTCTGAATATATAAATCTAGAAAAACAAATAATGAAGTAGAAAAATATATTTCAATCCAACAATTTCAATAATCCTACACCATGAAATAGAATTTAAATTCGGTATAAAAAGAAACGTATATCTAATCAGTGGAAAAAGAAAAAGTTTTAGTCTTATTTTTTAGAAAACTTTTTGAGACACGGCTTGAAGTTCCACTTTGACATTTGATGGAAACCCTAACTTTTTAATATCCAAAATATGGTCTACCTTTTTTAACGTGAAAGTTTTAGGTCAAAGAATCCAATATCATTATTGGAAAGGGTTTGATTCGTAAAACAATGTTTTGAAACTCACGATGTCATTTAATTGCTATCTAATAATAAAAACAATCTTTAATAGTTATGTTTACTTGAACACCCTGTATCTGTAGAGATGGACATCGTTTTTTTTTTTGAAGAATAAAATGTGTGAGAACAAACTAATTTTTCGTGAAAAAGGGTGTCGTTTAGAAAAAAAAAATAACGATGGACGAACGAAATGGAAGGTTCAGAGAAATGAAAAAAATTATCGTTTTTCAAAAACGAACGAAAAAAACCCAAAACAACTGATTAAAAATCGTTCGAAAAAACTTTTTAAAAAAAACGAATTTCACCAAAAAAAAACGATAGTTTTTACCAAACGAAGGATTTTTTGACTGTACAGCACTGTAATAACACACTATACTTTTTACTGAACAAACGATTGTTTTAAACAAAATATTAAAAAAATTATAGATTAATTTCTGAACGAACAATTTCAGTTCAGTTTAGTGAGAAAACAAACGAATGAATGTTAATTTTGATAATGAACGAAATCAATTTTTTTGAAAGATTAAAAACCCCAAACGAGATGGGTCGTTCACAAACGATAAACGAGCATAATGCAAAAAGTCGAACAAGCCCATCTCTGTGTACCTGTGGTCCTGTCAGCTGATCAGTATCCTGAGAAAACAGGTAGAAAACGTTGCACGCAGCTCCATACTGGAGCAGCTGGACAAGCTCAGGGTGATTAGTCTCTACTTGATTCCCTAGCAATAATACAATATAGTAATTTTACAATATTATACTTTATTTAATTCCCTAGTAATACAACGATATGTTTTATATATATATATATAAAACTATCAAACTACCTCCCAGGTCCTCTAGCGGAATACACATAAAACTACCTCTTTGGCCCCCTAGTGGAATACAAATATAAAAATACATCCTCGGTCCTCTAGTGGAATACAACTGTAAACCTACCTCCTAGGTCCTCTAGCGGAATGACCAGCCTGCAGGGCAAGGCTAGTGCTGTGATGGTGTGTTGATAAATGAGAGCTGATAAACTTGCAAACACTGGTTCATTGCTATATCCCTTCAATTTCACTCCCTTCTCTGTTGGTTCGATCAGGAAGTGACGAACAAGCTCATTAGATACCTCCTAAATGTAACTTCTTTTAAATTGCTATCAAGACATGTAGATTTTCAGTTTGATCAAAATATTCTGAAATATTTAGTTTATACCAAATAAAGACCAATTTAAAAATAAAGAGTGAAAATTCTTTTAAAAGTTTTTTCTTTCCAACCAGCAACTATCTTTTCTGAATTTTGTTTTGGCTTTAAGTTTTCAATATCAATAAATGATGGGGTTTGAATGATTTTGTAAAAAGTATGCCTTAAGTGATTCGTCGATACTAATCAAGAAAGTTTATATGTTAAACCTCTTATATCCTCTGCATTTTTTTGATTTAAAGTAAAATAACTTTTTCTTTTTTAACTTTATGTAATCACCTTGGTTGGAGGAATACTAGACACCTTTAACGCTAAACCAAAAGCACCAGGAAAACTGTTAGAATCACGTACCAGAAACGTTCCTAAATTATTCTATATTATTATCTTTATCATGATTAGAACCGTTACTATTGTTATTTGAATATCATTATCCTCTTCTCATTGTTTCGGCATTCATATCGTTATCATTGTTATCATTACTATTGTTATAATAATAATTATTATTATTATAAATATTATTACTATTATTATTTATTATTATTATCATTATTATTATTATTATTATTTTGAACCTGGTTGTTGGTCTTGAAGTAAAGAAATTGCTTCTTCACGAGTAATATTCTTCTAAAATATTGATTTTCTTAAATTTCTGTAACAATCAAAAGTTCAAAAGTGAATTTCTTCATAAATGAATTACTTCATAAATGAATTGCTTCAAAAATGATTAAATGAGTACATAAAATGATTAAATGAGTACATAAAATTATTAAATGAGTACATACTACGAATAAATAAGTAAGATTACCTTGTACCAGAACTTGTAATTATCCTTGACTATCTTGACATGAGAGGGAGGAATATCACTAGGCTCGGAGCTAACTGAACCTCGTCTAGCTTCAGAGCTAACCGATCCTCTCCGGGATCCAACTAAACCTTCTCCTTGATAAACCGAACCTGAACAAATAAAAGATAATCTATTAAATGATCTTCACACTCAGGATGTTGCTTTTCAGAGACCTACATATACTAGGGATGGTGATCTATTAAGAACTACCTACTGGAGAAGGAGCTCTTCAGAATGACCTACCTACTGGAGAAGGAGCTCTACTTGTTAGATCTATCCTACTAGGGATAGTGCTCTACAGAGTGACCTACCTACTGGAGAAGGAGCTCTACTTGTTAGATCTATCCTACTAGGGATAGTGCTCTACAAAGTGACCTACCTACTGGAGAAGGTGCTCTACTTGTTAGATCTATCCTACTTCCCCCACGGGAACCTGAAACAAGATTTATTGTAAAGTTTTTTAAAAACAGATTTTGAGAAATATACTTTTTTTGAATTCTTTAATTCGGTAAAACTGAATGTAAAGAAGAGAGGGAGGGGAGGAGAGATATATAGGGAGCCGGAGGAACGGGGGGAGGGGTTGAATGCAGTTTTTTGATTTGTTAAAATACATTGTAAATGTGGGAGCTTATTTGCAGCATTGAAATAGTAAGCATTTTAGAATAATTTATTTTAAATTCTAATTTTTGTATTTGGAGTCAGAGTTCAGTGCATATGGATATTAAATATACATATATGACGATCAGGGAGGGGG
>NW_019396693.1:0-18440 GCF_000591075.1 Eurytemora carolleeae | reverse complement strand
TGAGCACATAAATTTCACTGGAAGGGGGGTCAATTATTTGGCGTACAGTCTCATTTTGCCTTATAAAGTCTGTGTTTGTACTGTACAGTGTACTGCTAGCTCTAGCTAATTGAAATTCAGCCCAGTACTTGAAATGAAATGAAATCTGTAAAAATTAGATAAGAAATGATATAAATAAAAGAGTAAATTTTACCTGGTATTCTAGGAGGCAGGGTATTCGCTGTCTGATTAAAATATGGAGTAGATGAGATAATAGGAAATCCTGGTGTTACAGGTCTAAATCAAAAACTTTTAATTTTAAAACAACATTCTTCAAACCATAAACTGTTCATAAAATATTTTGTTAAAATTTAATTTACTAATGAAAGTGACCTGCTACTGCTACTGCTGCCAGGTTGATTGAAATATCCATTCCTGAAAAAAAAATCTTTTTATTTTATCAGCCATAAACACAATTTTGTACTTTAAAAAACTGCCAAAAAAATATCTCAAAGATTTTTTCATTGAAATGAACTTGGAACACGTAATTTTTATTTCTTGCATTATATTTGAGGATAATTGTAGATATGATTTTAATACATTTATCATAGAAATGAATAAAAATAAAATAGCGGAAAAAAGCAATTTGTTTTTTAAAATGAAAAATAAATGCAATTATCTCGAACCTGGAGTTTATCTACTAAATATATTTTTCATTAATATACATGAACATATGTCTATATATATATNATAATAATAATAATAATAATAATAATAATAATAATAATAATAATAATAATAATAATAATAATAATAATAATAATAATAATAATAATAATAATAATAATAATAATAATAATAATAATAATAATAATAATAATAATAATAATAATAATAATAATAATAATAATAATAATAATAATAATAATAATAATAATAATAATAATAATAATAATAATAATAATAATAATAATAATAATAATAATAATAATAATAATAATAATAATAATAATAATAATAATAATAATAATAATAATAATAATAATAATAATAATAATAATAATAATAATAATAATAATAATAATAATAATAATAATAATAATAATAATAATAATAATAATAATAATAATAATAATAATAATAATAATAATAATAATAATAATAATAATAATAATAATAATAATAATAATAATAATAATAATAATAATAATAATAATAATAATAATAATAATAATAATAATAATAATAATAATAATAATAATAATAATAATAATAATAATAATAATAATAATAATAATAATAATAATAATAATAATAATAATAATAATAATAATAATAATAATAATAATTAATATAATAATAATAATAATAATAATAATAATAATAATAATAATAATAATAATAATAATGATAATGATAATAATAATAAACTGTTAACCTGATGAAACTGTTAACCTGATGGTGTTGTATAGGAATTCTTTTTGTTGACACTCGAATATATAGAGGAATTAATGTTTTCATGTTCATCAGTTTGAAAATTTTTCGATACTTTCGAAATATCATGATTATTGAATTTATTCACTGGTTTACTGTTTATTGTTGAATAACTCGAATTATTAAGCGACGCATTGTTCATAGTTAAACTATGAACACTAGAACTATTGAACATGTTCGAGCTGAGTGAGCTATTGTGAGATAAGTTCGAAATGTTTAATGAATTCGAAGATCCAGCTTCGAGTCTTTGAGGAACATGGTAGGTTTGTTTCGAGGGACTTGATTCTCTACAAAATATTTATTTGTTAAGTTAATATTTGATGCCATTTTCAAGTTCAAAGTCAAAATAAAAGTCAAGTTCAAAGTCATGATCAAAGTCAAGATAAAAGTCAAGATAAAAGTCAAGATCAAAGTCAAGATCAAAGTCAAGATCAAAGGCAAGATCAAAGTAAAGATCAAAGGCAAGATAAAAGTCAGGATCAAAGTCAAGATAAAAGTCAAGATAGAAGTCAAGATCAAAGTCAAGATCAAAGGCAAGATAAAAAGTCAAGATCAAAGTCAAGATCGAAGTCAAGATCAAAGGCAAGATAAAAAGTCAGAATCAAAGTCAAGATAAAAGTCAAGATCAAAGTCAAGATAAAAGTCAAGGTCAAAGGCAAGATAAAAGTCAAGATCAGTCAAGATCAAAGTAAAAAAAGTAAAAATCAAAGGCAAGATAAAAGTCAAGATCAAGTCAAGATCAAGTCAAGATCAAGTCAAGATCAATATTGTGAGATAAGTTCGAAATGTTTAACGAATTCAAAGATCCAGCTTCGAGTCTCAGAGGAACATGGTAGGTTTGTTTCGAGGGACTCGATTCTCTACAAAATTTTTATTTGTGAAGTTCATATTTGATGCCATTTTCAGATTCAAAGTCAAAATAAAAGTCAAGATCAAATCAAGATCAAGTCAAGATCAAGTCAAGATCAGGTCAAGATCAAGTCAAGATCAAGTCAAGATCAAGTCAAGATCAAGTCAAGATCAAGTCAAGATCAAGTCAAGGTCAAGTCAAGATGAAAGACTCAAAGACATTTATAGGAAAAAGGGATTAAAAAGATGACCTTGATGTTTCAGACATAAATACTGAGTTTCCATCACTAACATATCCATCAGTAGTCTCTGTATACCCACTTCTAGCTCGGTACAAACTGGTTTTCAATTCCTGCAGTACGCTTACTCATGTACACTTGAACTCGTTGTACATGTCTTTGAATGCATGTTGAACAATTTTAAAACTATTGGAAGAATATCATCCAAATGTAAATTATCATAAATGAAAAAAATTTAAAGTTCAGTAATCTTTGAAAAGTCACATAAAGAAAATAATCTGGATTTATTGAAATGATGCATTGTACAAGAGCTAACATTTTACTAAAAACCTAAAATACATGTATATATGTAAATGTATGTATATTTTTTTAAATTATGTTAAAAAGCGCAATTGTATTTTTAAATAATCCGCAATTGTGCAGCTGAAGAATGTCCAACATGAAACATAGTGTCCACTGTCCAGAAACTATATTAAATAAACAAAACAAAATGTTCTGAACTTATTTTATATATTAGCTATAGCTGGCCAAACGGCTGTACCGAATGGGCTGACACTTTTTTAGAGAATCCTTGAGAACCCCGGGGGTATCAAAAGCTAAACAATAGCTTTTTTCGAATTTTTTTTTCTTTCAAAATTTGATTTTAAAAGATTTCACGGGCAACGCTGAGCACTTGAGCTAGTTACGTATAAATACGCACTAAGTATGTATAAATACAACTGTTTAAAAGAAAAACAAAGTACTTCCTCCCCTCACTACTCCCTATTCTGTTCTATTCTATTCTATTCTATTCTATTCTATACAAGTGTGGAGAATTTACAAATGTGCATTAAGAAAGTAAATAGAATTTGACCTAGATACGACCCAATACATTCTATTCAAGACAGTGCACATTAATGGCATTTTTTCTTTTAAGTTGACCTTCATGATTATTTTGAATTCTATCATAATTTCCTTGAAATTCTACTTGTTAGAGTAAGGTTGCCTGAATGACAGGGTTTGAAGGATGAGCTCCAGGTTGGTTTGTTGAGCTAGAACGGGTTGGGTTTACTCCAGGTTGGTTTGAGAACTGGTGACCAGGCGGAACTAATCTTCTCTCTTGCAACTTCCTAATAAGAAATCAGATAATGTTTAATATCTATATTCCAGGACTGTCGACTGTACCCTCCATTTTACAACAGTAACCTTTAATATTTATCTGTCTATCAACGGGGACGACAATGTTGTTTTTCTAAAAGAGATAAATTCTGTGAATTTCATTCAGTGTCTCTATTCCATAATTCCGCAAGCAACTTTAAAGCAGAAATCACAGTTGACAAAGTTTCAATTTTATTTTGGAAAACAATGATATCTTCATCATCTTAGCACAGGCTAAAGGTTACCATTAACGGTAATCACACTTGTATGGGATTTCATTAGCGCCTGATCCAATCAGGGTTCAGTCATGTGTTTGGTGACTATTTTAAACCAATAGAAATTGCATAGCGGTTACATCTATTTTTCTATCTAGCTCATTATCCAATTAGAGATAAATCCTTATATCGGGGCTAAACAGTAAATAGAAATATTTACTTCTACTAAAACTACAGTGAAAATATGCTATGGAATTCTTTAAAATAAAAGGTTAATTAAAATTACTTTGATCTTCCCTCTGAACATTGTGAACAGTGTTTAACATTTAAACAAGAAATTAAGGATGAAATAATGCTGCGGCGTATCAAACTCAATTTGTGCTAAATCCTGCGAAAAATGATTTACAAAGCAACTCTGCAGCAAAATCTATGAGGTTAGAAGAATTCTATTTAAAAAAAGATTTGATTTTTAAGTGGAAGGAAGGAAAAGGAGGGTCGAAATTGAAAAAATAAAAGATGAAAAGAGAGAGAGGGGGTACATCAAGTTGATCAAATTATTATTTTAATTTTTGTCAGTTTTCAGCTAATTTCATAAAGGTCAAAGGAATTGAGTTTTTGTCACCAACCATGTTGTAAAGCTTAGATTTTTGAACCTATAAATTCTGTTAGATCAAATTATCTAAGTTTAAAATACCATCAGGTTGCATAGATATAGGAATTAGAAAATTTGAGTTTGTGGAAAAGAATCAATTCCTTCGAATACTTCATTTGGATTAAAAAACTAGTATGCTTAAAGCAATCTTTAACATTAAATTAGATTATTGGAATGTTTCTATGAGAATTTTTGAATATGTTTACGTCGCGTAAAATAATGGATTTCTTTATTCTGATCTTGTATTATTGATACCTTGAGAGGATTGTATTATAGTGCTAGAAATGAAGAAAATAGGAAAAATGTCAATATTAGAAATCCATTTTCTCTACCTTTGTTGTTTTTGCAACCATGTTTCTCTATCTTCTTCTGACCTACTCCGTTCATCCCTCAGCCCATCCAACCCATCCTCCAGGTCATCCAACCCTCGTCTCATATTCTCATCCGCCATTCCTTTCATCCCATTCATGTGTATACTAGCGTTCATACTTCGCTCAGTCTTGAATTGAGAGCCACCATTTTGAGACATACCATTTATAATTCCATTTGTCTGACCTAAAAATATAAACATTAGAAGAGCTGCATAATTTTCTCTTTTTTTGTCCAACAATTTTTTTTGGTATTTCGTTTACAATAACACTGAGGCAGAAGCCCAAAAGAGTTACGCAAAGTCGGCGTCGTAGAACAGGCTCTCTCTCTGTAGAATTACAAGATTGAGCCTTGAGGGAGAGCCTGTTCTACGCCGACTACGCGTAATTACTTAGGCCTCTGTAACGAAATACTACTAAATCTTGAAAAGACGACATCTAGTGTCCTATCTGTAATTTTAATTAATCTATGACTGTTCGATTCAATTTCTGCCTTTTTTAACAGAGTGATTTTAATCAATGATCAATCAAGCTCGAGAAACGACAGAAATTATCTCTTTTTAAAATAGAAAAAGAGCACTACTCTTCTCATGGAAGTTCTAAAGGGTACCGTTGTGAATTAGATATGAAACTCTTTAAATGGAAGATCATTTGAAAGGAACTGAGTTTTAGCCACAAATTCTGATTTTCAAATCGCTATATCTTTGCAACCTGATGGTGTTAACCTGTGATATTTCAAACTGATCTAAAATAATTCATAGTTTGAAATATCTAAGGTCTCCGACATTGAAATGCAAAGATATGGGGATAAGAAAATCAGAGTTTGTGACAAAAACTCAATTCCTTAGGTCGACATTTTATTTTTATGACAGTGAACTTGAAATTGCGATTTTTAAATTCTTAACAATTGACAAGTTTAAAACAAACATTTTTAGACTTGGCGTCCATTAACTTGGAAACTCTAGGGAAAACATTAAAATGGTAATCTCATTTTGAATATGTATATAAAGAGTGAATATCGAGATCAGGCTTGTAATAAAGTATTGCTTTCGTAAACTTATTTTCGGCAAACATGTATGATTTTATTTGTTTTGTATGCATCCTGTATTTGTTTCATTATTTTTTCTTTCTAACCTTGAAGTCAGATAAATATAATTTCAGAATAATTGATCAATTTTAAATCTGAGATTATGACTTTTAATCATCGTATTAAATGAGATTAATCATAAGATTAACCGATAATAGAAGATAAACTTTCATATCAGATAACAACATACTCTGAACAAGATTTTTGTTGAAGCTTGTTTAGGTCATCCATAAGAAAATGAGATAGATATAAAGCGTAAATCTAGGGTTGTTAATCTTTTTTTAAACGATCTAAAAAAATGATCGGTTTTCGTTTCGTTTTTTTGTGTTTAAAGGTAAAAAACGATTGGCAAAAGCAAATAAACAATTCGTTTTGATCTTTAAAAAAAAAACGAAAAAGAAACAAGGACACGATCGTTTTCTTGAAAAATGCGATAATTTTGGGAAAATAAATTGCCATATGATTTTTTAACAAAACGACGAAGTAAAACTAAAAAAAACTTTTTCGTTTTTCAATTTTGAAAAACGATCTATTTCCAAAACATTCGTTTTTGAAAACGACCGTTTCGTTTTTTCTATAACAAAACGAAACGATCGTTTTTCAAAAAAGGGAAATGATCCATCTCGACGTATACAGCAGGTTGATATTGCGGGATTTCTCTCACTGGAATAAATTGTGCAAAAAATAAAAATGATTTTTAACATTTTTAATTCACTGTTTCGTTACTTAATTTAGATAGTTTTTGATTTTAACGATAGTTTTTTTTCAGTCAGATATCCCAATTATTTTGATTGTAATTTCGATCGAAATGTTCATTATATCGACATGTTTTCGTTAATTCGATATTAGGAAGAAAATGTTAGGGTTTATTCTAACAGTTTATGAGTTAAAAGTGCTTGTTCAATGTACACCCTGTGTTGCAAAGCATAAACTTAGTTTAACCCTCTGACAGCGTGTTGTTCAGCCCCACCCTTCCTTGTTCCTTCTTATATATTCACTTCAATATTCATCATATCTTCTTCTAGTGTGCAGAAATATAAAACTTTAATACTCCATGGGTAAACAGCTTTCTCATACTTGTGCCGGTTATTGCATTAAATATTGTTTTTTGTTTCATTTTAAATATTAGATTTCGGTATTTAATGAGTTCTTGGGTGTCAATAAAGCAATGGCGGAAAAAGGGGGGGTTATGGGGGTTAATTACCCCCACTAGAATCCTGGGGGGTAATTCCCCCCCCCCCCCACTTGAATCTTGGTGTTGATTACCCCCCCCCCTAGAATGTTGTTGAGCGTAAAGCCGTGACGAATTTTCTTGAAGGAATTAGCTGTTACTTTGTTTTTGTTTTTAAAAAAAGGTTGATTTTAAAATTGAATATCTTTAAAATTTGCACGAAAATAATTTAAATGTGCAAATACTTCAGATATTTCAGATTTTAAGTCAACATATTCTAAATGATTTTAAATTCTAAAGTAATAGTCAATGTAATTATAATTAGATGTTTTTTAATAGAAAAAAGGGTATGGGCATGAAGAATACATTTTTACTTCGAAATAATGTCATTTCCATATTTTATCTATTTAAGATCTTAACATACTACATTGACGACAAGAAAATTTTAGAAATTAGAAATTAAAATATAAACAAAGACAATATTTTTTCAAAGTTTTGCAGAGTAGCTTTTCTAAAGATTTAAAAAAGGAACATCTTTTTCCTCTAAGAGTAAAGCTGTTTTTTATGTTACTTAAAATAAATTTAGGTTTTTTTTACAGATCTTTGTAGTTAATGTAAAATGAATGACTATAATTTTTTTGTTTTAAAAAAAGGTTGATTTTAAAATTGAATATCTTAAAAATTTGCACGAAAATAACTTAAATGTGCAAATACTTCAGATATTTCAGATTTTAAGTCAACATATTCTAAATGATTCTAAATACTAAATGAATAGTCAATGTAATTACAATCAAATGTTTTTTTTTAACAGAAAAAAGGGTATGGACAATGAAGAATACATTTTTACTTCTAAATAATGTCATTTCCATATTATATCTATTTAAGATCTTAACATACTACATCGACAACAAGAAAATTTTAGAAATTAGAAATTAGAATATAAACAAAGACAATATTTTTTCAAATTTTTGCAGAGTAGCTTTTCTAAAGATTTAAAAAAAGGAACGTCTTTTTCCTCTTAGAGTAAAACTATTTTTTTTGTTACTTAAAATAAATTCAGTTTTTTTACAGATCTTTGTAGTTAATGTAAAATGAATGACTATAATGAAGGATATAAAACAAGGTGAAAGCTGAAAGTTAGGAAATGAAGACTTTATGTGATGGAGTTTGTAAATGCCAGAAATAAGTGGAAAATGCAAATTAAACCCAACTAAAACCAATTATTTGATAAACAAAATATTTTTCGGGGGGGGGGGGGGAAAAAAAAAAAAAATTCCCCCCCCCCTTCAGAATTCTTATTTACGCCCCTGCAATAAAGTCTCGCATCTATTGTGGTAATCCTAAATCTTGTTCTTTAGATCAAGGATTCTGAAGTTTTATTTTTATAACTGAAGATTGAAATAATAATTTTAATTCTGACGTACATAGGGTTGCCTTGACACAAATATCCTATAGAAGCCTTGTACAATGTGTAATATACAATGTATATTAAGTAGGCTGGTAGCTGTAGGCTTGTTGTATCCCATCTACAGGAGGTTGGGAGGGGGGAGGGGGGCTTGGAGTATATTTCCCCCAAAGTTACAATATTCCATAAAATTTAATTTTAAACAATTGAATAAATGAAGATGTAACTTGCCTTGGGACAATTTCCTTTTTGGGCAGAATTAATTAATTCTTAATTCAGCTTTAACAAGTTGTCTAGTTGTCTAATTGTCTAGTTATCTAGTTATCTAGTTGCCAGCATGTCAAGTTGTCTAATTGTCTAGTTATCTAGTTGCCAGCATGTCAAATTGTCTAATTGTCTAGTTATCTAGTTGCCAGCATGTCAAATTGTCTTATTGTCTAGTTATCTAGTTGCCAGCATGTCAAGTTGTCTAGTTGTCTAATTGTCTAGTTATCTAGTTCCCGGCATGTCAAGTTGTCTAGATGTCTAATTGTCTAGTTATCTAGTTGCCAGCATGTCAAGTTGTCTAGTTGTCTAGTTATCTAGTTGCCAGCATGTCAAATTGTCTTATTGTCTAGTTATCTGGTTGCCAGCATGTCAAGTTGTCTAGTTGTCTAATTGTCTAGTTATCTAGTTCCCGGCATGTCAAGTTGTCTAGTTGTATGATTGTCTAGTTATATAGTTGCCAGCATGTCAAGTTGTCTAGTTGTCTATTTGTCTGGTTATCTAGTTGCCAGCATGTCAGGTTGTCTAGTTGTCTATTGTCTAGTTATCTGGTTGCCAGCATGTCAAGTTGTCTAAATGTCTAATTGTCTAGTTATTTAGTTGCCAGCATGTCAAGTTGTCTAGTCGTCTAATTGTCTGGTTATCTAGTTGCCAGCATGTCAAGTTGTCTAGTTGTCTATATGTCTAGTTATCTAGTTGCCAGCATGTCAAGTTGTCTAGTTGTCTATATGTCTAGTTATCTAGTTGCCAGCATGTCAAGTTGTCTAGTTGTCTAATTGTATAGTTATTTAGTTGCCAGCGTGTCAAGTTGTCTAGTTGTCTAATTGTCTAGTTATCTAATTGCCAGCATGTCAAGTTGTCTAGTTGTCTAATTGTCTAGTTATCTAGTTGCCAGCATGTCAAGTTGTCTAGTTGTGCTCTTGCTTTGTTGCCAGGATGTCTATATCAAATTTTCCAGAACTGGTAATTTTTTAACACTTCAGTTTTCTAATTGTTTATTTAGTAAACGGCCCTTTAAGATAAACTGAAGGGGGTAATGGTAAAAAGTTCTAGAATTCCAAACATCTGTAAGGAGGCGGAAAGCCTGACTTTAAGTTTAAATATCTCCACTTTTTGTAAACTACATCAGATTGATTAGTTTAGCAATTAATCAACCCGAGTTACAAGATATCTGGATACAGGGTGAATAACTGGAAACAGGGTGAATATCTGGATACAGGTGAATGTCTGTTACAGGGTGATTATCTGGAAACATGGTGAATATCTGGATACAGGTGAATGTCTGCATACAGGGTGAATATCTGGATACAGGGTGAATATCTGGAAACAGGGTGAATATGCTATTTCAATGCAAACTAACCAGGAGAAGAATTGACATTATTGGTATGACTTTTGATCTCGTTGCTCCTCTAGTTCTGATTTTACGCACAAGTAGGAGAGAAATAAATTTATAAATTTTAGTGTACTTTAAGTCTCCAGAACAAAAATGTTTTATTAATTTCGAACGTATATTTCTAGACACTCTGTAGACTTGTGTAAGTAAAAAGTGCGAGATTAGGGATAGAAATCTGTGAACACAGGTTTTTATATATTTAGGTGAGAATTGATTCCTGTCATACAAATACCCAGGGTAAGAAATAAAATTAAAGAAAATATGTAATTTTTAACATTAACAATTTTGAAAAGAACTGATTACCCGGTCGCCCTAAATATTTGCAGTCTGATGTTTTAAACCTTTGTATTTATAACTTTGACAATTTGATTAAGCAAAATAAAAAGTTTAAAATAACAAAGGTAGATACGACATCAATATTTCGTATACATGTTGTAAGCATAGGAACAGTTTCAATAAATTTGATGTCCCCCCCCCCCTCTCTAAATCTTGCTTTAGCTGTTGCGTCATCTCTAAACCCTCCTAGGCTTGTTGTAAACATTTAAAATTCTCAAGCTTAATTTTAACCCATGCTCTCTTTCATCGCAATGCTTCTGCTTTTTAAAAGAAAAAATAATCAGTTAAAGTGACGTCAATTAGTTCCTGATATATAATGTAATAAATATGATATAGTTTTTTTTCAAATTTGACCATTTTACTCACGGTTTAAGACAACTCCTGGCAATACCTAAATGTTTTTGGCGAACATTATTGATACAATATTTGCAAACAATCGAAAAAATTGGCCTTTTTATGATTTAAAAATTTAAGATGGAAATGATAAAATAGAAAGTTAGACAATTGTTTTAAGAAATTTTTCCAAAGTGCATTTGTTGGATTGCTTAAGTTGTATTGTTAAACCCCATTACCCCCCCCCCCCCTCCTTCCTAATAATGCGCATGCGTACATTCTATTATAACTCACCTTGACTATGAGTATCGGATCCTGATCTATCCCTGGTTTGTATATGGATAGTTTCACGAGTACCAATCTCATCCATCAATCCTTCTCCTCTACCCAGAGATTGAGTTCTAATCCTACCATTAACACTTTGGATCGGGATAATTCGCTCCGGGGTTCGGTTCCGGGACTCCGGGGTTAGATTCCGTACAGACAGGACGGTTCTCTCCGGAGTCCTTCTCTCCTGTAACCCTGATCTATCTAGAGACTGTGTTCGTCCTGCTCCGATCTTGGAATATATATTCTCCGTGTTGTGAACGGATTGAAAGGTTTGGGGTTGGACGAATTTCGTTGATTGATAGATCCAATTCGTCCAGGGGTTAGTCTCTCCGTCTCTACTAGACGGAGCAGGAGATACAGATTGAAGGCGTGGTGGCAGGGGGCTGGAGGGAGGCGTGTCTGAGTCCATGGGCCCGCCCATCATCCTTCTGAGTAAGGAGGGACTCTCCAAACCACGCCCCCGCCCTCCGTCCAACCCATCTCTTGAAGAACATCGTGAAGGAGCACGTGAGGACGGTCTGGAAGGATTTTGCCTGAAAAAAATATTTAAAATTAAGTTTTTAGAAAAAGTATGTTTCTTGTCGTGACCTAACTTCGTAAAGAAATCACGAAAGCCAACAATGATTTTCGTTTTTCTCTTTTAAGGATTTTTGTAAAAATATTTTTTTTTATTTCAGTTTTGTTCTATTTATTATATATATTACTACATATTAACTTGATCTGCAAACTCAACTAATGCAAATCGTATTGTTATTAAAGATTTCAGATCCAAGATATTAAGACACGAACACCTTTTAAATACTAATAGTTGTTTGCTTACTCAGTGGGCCAATGCAAATTTGCGTATGATGCGTTTAACACATATATGTGCATATATTTGCGTATTTGCTATTGCTACTTACGCATAAAATGAGTATTTTATGTATTTTGAGTAGATATAGCTGGCAGATCAGTTTACAGGATTTAAATTAATATAATTTAAGACTAGAATTAGATTGACATATGATACAGTCTTTATAGGATGTTCTAATAAAAACACCCCATAAGGTTCACATAAATAATTTTTCACCAATTTTGATTTTTACAAATCAAATATAAAAAATACATCAAATCGTTTTATTATATACTTAATAAACTCATAAATTTTAACATTTATAGGACACCTTTTGTTGATAATGATAAATATGTAATACTTCAACACCTAGAGATATTACCAAAACAGATTGATCAAGTTTTTGTTTTCATCAATAATATTTGTCCTCATCATTATAATTTGTGTGCACATACATGGATTGTGTCCTCATTATAATAATTATTGTCCTCACAAATAATATTTGTCCTCATACATAAATATTGTTCTTATAAACAAAGGTATCTTCATTAATAATGTTTGTCCTCATAAATAATGTTTGTCCTCGGAAATAATGTTTGTCCTCATATATAATGTTTGTCCTCATTAATAATGTTCGTCCTTATAAACAAAGGTTGTCCTCATTAATAATGTTCGTCCTTATACATTATTTGTGTCCTTTAAATGATTTTGTCCTTATTAAAATGTTTGTCCTCAAACATAATTTTTGTCCTAATGAATAATTTTGTCCTCATGAATAATTTTGTCCTCATAAATAATTTTTGTCCTCATGAATAATTTTGTCCTCATAAATAATTTTGTCCTCATGAATAATTTTGTCCTCATAAATAATTTTGTCCTCATAAATAATTTTGTCCTCATGAATAATTTTGTCCTCATAAATCAACAATCATTTTAATTTTAACTCCTGACCAATATTTGTGTAAAGAAACTGAACCCTGCCCTATATCTTTGCAATGTATCTAACTTAGACTATTTTTACCTAACCGAATTTATATTCTAAATCATCAAAGGCAGGACATCTGTTTAAAAAGATATTGGGATTATAATATTAGAGATTGAAGCAGGTCTTTAGATCCTTGAACAAGTGCTTGATAGAAATTATGAATTGAAGAAAGAGGGAGGGGGGATAAGTTCTGAAGAAGCGTTGTAAATATGTATATGTAGAAGAGATGGAACTTCAGAGAATAATAATGAGAAGTTGCTTGGAAGAGTATTGGAGATTGTAGATATACAAAATCAAGAGGAGAGAGGGGAAGGGGGATAGCAACTTTTTTGAGGATGTACTGCAAAAGGGCTGGAAGACATGGCTCAGCAATTCTTCCTCCGAGCCACATTCTCCACATTTTCTCATCCGAACTACTTACAAAAGCTAATCCTTTTAAATTTCGTATAAAAAATATTGAGTTTATGGTTATATATAAGATTAACTGCAGCAAAATATTTTTCATACTTTCGAAATTCTTTATTCCCCTGGAACCACCCTCAATATATTATTTTAGATATAGTTAACAAAAAGATTAAAGTTTTATCTAAAGATGCGCGTACAAAAGAGAAAATTATTAGGAGGATCATTTTATTTTATTGAAAATGATTATTTTAATATGTGAAAATCTAAAACTTCTAGGTGTACAACGTGGCCAGAAGAAGGGTGTCATTTCAAAAACAAAAAGATAAAAAAATATTAAATGCTACAATAATTCATAGGTGGCTCATGGACGAATGAGAAGAATGTGGGTCGGAGAAAGATATATTTTGGCTTAGCTTCCAGCCCTGACAGCGTAAATACAATTAGAACAATACAACTCTGGAATATGAAGACGACTTTTAGACTCTAACTCTTAATAGTAACTAGGAACATGAGACACGGCAATTGTGCAGTGAAATAGACCAATTTAAATAAATAGGTGATTTAATAAGTAACTATAAGCATTACTATTTGCTTTGTAGAACAACACCAATTTTTTTGTTTTTGATTTAATATCGTCATTTGTCCTATTCCATAGTTTTCTGGTTCTTCCTGTAGATGAGACGGTGAAGAAATACTGTTCAGGTAGTATGAGTATTTTTACACTGTGAATACTCAATAACAAAGTGAATTACTTGATATTTATGCAAATAAAAAACATCAAAAATCGTGATACGACCTTTCGTTGAATTTTAAACCATAAAAAATCCCCCAGTCTGCTATTCTTTTTTATTTAAAAAATGAATTAAAAGTTGTAGAAATTTACTTGTTTTAAAGATATTGTTGTCAAGATTTGTCATTTTAACTCCGAAGTTAATGAAATTTAAAATTTTTTACAAATGAAGCCTCGCTGAACTTTTGAACTTTCAAAATGTCTGAAATCAAATATTTTACTCCTCACTCGTTTCTTCATTTTCATTTTGAAAATGTGCATCAAGCAAATTTACACAAAAAAACAGAAGTTTGCTGCAGTTTTGCCTCTTATTTCAAATTCAAATTCAAAGTCACAGAAACAACCTCTCATTTCCCTATTCCACTTTCCTTTCCCCCAGCCCCCTCTTTCCAGAGTTTTTAACTTTAATTATCTATTCATCTTACTATTTAACCATCTATTAAACTATCAATTCATCGATCTATCTATGTATCTATTTATAAATCTAAATGTGAATTATTATACCGTACTTGATAATCTATTTGATTATACCTATCTATCGAATAATGTTATTGTAGTAATTTTATTATTAGACTTCACAGCACCAAGCTGTTGCATACTGCATAATTAAATATAAAAGAAAACATTGATTTGATAAAATTGTAAAACTAACTGATATTTAATGCAATTTTTTAGACTTAAGTTATATTTATTTCAATTTTCTCTGATATATCTATCAGCAAAAATTTCTCTTTTTATCAAAAATAAGATAATCTTTAAATCCAAGTTTTTGCAGGAAAATTTCATATATTTGGCAATAAAATCCCTTCGCAAATATCTCAATCAATCAATCAATCATTTCAAGTTTTTGCTTCATAAAATCAAAACATATTCTTCATATATTTCTTGTTATCCTTTTATCCATCTTTGTATTCATCACTTTACTTTTCTTTAAAGGGACTGTAAAGGAATCTCAGGCGTGCTCTTGTTATTATTTGAATTTAATAATTTTTCAATTTTAATAGATATAATTAATAATGTTATTTATACGTCGGACCATGTCACCAGCACTCCAACCAATAGCAACGCAGTACTATTGTTACGTGCCTCCCGTCTGCATCACGTGACCAGTATACTGCACTGTCTTTGGAGGGAGTATTGGTCACGTGATACGGACGTACATCTTACATACATACGTTTTGGTATAATTTTGACACAGTTTAATGACAATTTCTCGAGACAGAAACATCATATAGATGTCTTATAGGTATTGTTCAACTCCTGAGATTATCAGGTTTTAGTCTATACCCCCTTTCATTTTTCCTTTCCAGTCCCTTAAACCTAGTCCGTCTATCTATCTTTGTGTTTATTCATTTATCTATCTATATATCTATATCTTCTAGTCATGCATTCAAGCTGATTGCTTCAAAGCTGTTTAAAGTTCAACCAGGGTTTTTATGCATCAATCCTTTAGAAAGGGTCAACTGTGAATAGGATGNACTTTTCCATTCAAAATGCACACACAGACAAAAAAGTAAGAAAAAGGAAATAACGAAATTTTTTGTTTAATTGTCGAAATAGGGATCGAAAGGAAAAGCTTGCTGCGATAAGAACCAAATCAGTGAGAAGATCAAATAAGAGAGGTGTTATTTAAGATTTTAATCAAACGTAGAATTTATTTCAGTTCAACTGTGATATATTCCTAGATTATATTTACTGTTTATAGACTTGTTTGTGAATAAAAGGGTTGAGTGTGGTCACCCTACTTTCATTTCTTTATTTATGAAAAGATAGATTTATGATAATGTTTTCTTGATGAAAAAAAAAACACAAATGATGGAAATATTGGCCCATGATGGTCAGATTCTTTCGGAAACCATAAATAGGATCATTTAAATTTCCATGGATTTGAATTATTCTAAGAGTAAATAAATTCCTTGGTAAAGAGCTGGTTTTTATTTTGACCAGAAAAATTAGTTTTAATGAGAAAAATTGTTGCATACTAAAAAACAAGCTTTTTGAAAAGGAATGGTTTTTGAAGATGCCTTATTAAAAGGTGTATCCACCTTACATTTTTAACACCCCCCTATCCCGTTCAAATTTAATAGTGCATACATATTACACACATGCATGGAGCAAGGAGAGATAAGTCGTGTGGTTTTATTATCTACTCTATCCATTGATTTATTCACTAATGTAATCTGCTTTGCACAATTACAAATTATAATTCATATCTTAGTCAAGGAAATTTTAGTGTATATATTAAAATTTGGGTAAAAGAACTGATTTTTGTTGTCACAAACTCAAATTGTCTAATCCCTATATCTTTACCACCTGATGATGTAAACCTTTGATATTTAGATTATTTGGTATAACAGAATTCATAGTTAGAAATATCAAAAGTCTACGACATTGGGTAGCAGAGTTATAAAGATTTGAAAAGTAGAGTTTGTGACAAAAACTCAGTTCCTTTCTTAATTTAAAGAAAATAAATTCTTTTATGAATAAACTTGTTAGTTCTACAACTAAATCATCAAAGTCAATTTATACTTATCTTCCTGTGAATTTGAAACTTACAGGGATTGTACAATGTACATAAACATTATTTTAAGTACTTTCCATTTATAGAGTCAGATTTCCAGCGTTAGCTTTCAAAGCTTTGTTTGATCAGTCATTTTCTTTTTAAAATTGATTACTTTCAATTTTGGTTTCTCTGAACTAAAGTTGTTACATACGTTATTTTCACCTTTCATTTACCGTGATTTTTTTCAAAATTTTTGTTTTTGTTTTTGTTTTTTGTTTTTGTTTTTGTTGTTGAAAACATGAACGAATTGAGAACTTTTTCTGATGTTTCTGAGGTCACACAAGTTATAGGTGACAAATGTGCTATCCTAGTGTTAGAGAGAAATGAGATAGATTTAGAAGAATTTTAATTGTTTTAACCCCCTTAGGGATTTAAAAACCAGAGTTTGTGGCAAAGACTCAATTCCTTTGGCAAGACATTTGCTCTATCCTAGTTTAGCATCAATACTTTTAAAGGTCTTTTACAAGGTATCATAGTCTTTTATACAGACAACATGGTTAAAATGAAAAAACTATTTTTTTAAGACGAACATTTTCTGAAATTGAATTTTCTGCAATTTAAAATCTAAATTTAAATTATTTTCTCTTCAGCATTTTTTTATATTTTAATAATTAAAAAACGATTCTGATGTCTAAACATTTATATTTTTGATTAAGTTTTCGTTTACGCATTCATTGCGTTTACAAATATCCTTATACGCCCAACACAACATTGAGTCATGCGTATACAGTATACACTGCTGCGTAACAATTGCGTAATATTCAGAGTGACATGCCTTTAAATAATCCCCCCTCCTCCCCTTCTTTCTCCCCCTCCTAGTAACTATTTTACCAAGGATAAAGGGCAGAATAAATGAAGGACAAAGGAAAAGGGGACAGTAAAGTATAGTTGGACTTTGAAGGAACGCAATTACGAATAAAAGTGTCCTCGATTTCATCACAAAATAAAAGTGTCCTCGATTTTATCACAAAATAAAGTGTCCTCGATTTAATCACAAAATAAAAGTGTCCTCGATTTTATCACAAAATAAAAGTGTCCTCGATTTCATCACAAATTATGATACTGATCCAGATTCTAGTTTTAATTATTCCAAACCTGGTTCTGGTCTCCATGATTGTTAACCTATTAATCCTATCATTCTCATTCCTTATCCTGATTAAGAACCTTGCTAATATCCTTATATCGTTTTTTCTTTTTATTAATAATATCTCCTTAATATCGGATATGCAAATATCCTGATATCTTATTATTCTGAAATTCTGATATCCTGATATCCCTAATATTCTAATACATTGATTCTTGATATCCTAACATACTGATATACTAATATCCTAATATCCTGATATCCTAATATCCTAATATCCTAATATCCTGAAATTCTGATATCCTGATATCCTAATATCCTGATATCCTGATATCCTGATATCCTGATATGCTAATATCCTAATATCCTGATATTCTGATATCCTGATATCCTGATATCCTGATATCCTTATATCCTGATATCCTGATATCCTGATATCCTGACATCCTGATATCCTGATATCCTGATATCCTGATATCCTGATATCCTGATATCCTGATATCCTGATATCCTGATATCCTGATATCCT
>NW_019396692.1:134380-163382 GCF_000591075.1 Eurytemora carolleeae | reverse complement strand
AAACTAGTTTTTTCACAATACATTCCGTACAGATCTTCAGGAGAAACTCAGAAATACGCAGGCGCGACAAACAGACTTTCTTCACGCAGCATGGCTCGCGTAACACTCTAAGTTCTTAAATCCATATCAAAATAGATAAAAAGTAAAAAATTCTACATATTAAACCAAAACCCTACACTATAAACATAAAATAATTGAGTTAAAGACTAAAGGTTTAGGGATGAAATGCATGTTCATAGGCAAGTTTTGCAAGGCCAGCTCATTGAAAGAAAAAACATTACGTTAGAACTTTAATATTTTTTTTACAAATATGACGTAACACAAATATTTACATCCATTTTTCAAAGGCTTTTAAAAGTTTGTTTTTAGATTTTTAGCTTAAACACTAACCGGCCTTTTTACTGTTCTTTTCTCTGCCCTATGAAACAAAAAAATTAGCAAAAAATCCTTTATATCACTATTTCTTAAAATTAAAAATATGTCTAGGGGACAATGTCAAAAATGAGAGTGATAGCCGGATAGTGCAAAAACGAGAGGGGGCGTCGAATACCCCCCCCCCCGGCCCAGTCTGTTTATGGTTAAATTTTACCGCCTTAGACCCTTCCCCATGAAAATCTTTGCATGCTTTGTTTGTATTATACGAGTTTTTCCATATAAAGGTTCGAGCCCTCTGTAATATCCCACTTTATTCTTGAAATAAGAAACTTAACAAACAACTTGAAGGAAAAGTAGTTTTAACAAACATAATTGTTGAACATAAATTTTTCTAAAGTGTGTTTGTAAAGTAGATGAATATAATAATCTCACTGCAAACCAGACAATTAAGCCATACATCGAAAGAATTTATCAAATGTCGTCTTGACAATTTTTCAACAGGTTTTATTCTATTTTACGTAAATTTCAGTATTTGCAAAAATGAATAAATAACCATGAATATGCGGAAACAGTTTTAAAGATATACGACATTTGATGAATTCTTTGGATGTATGGCTTATTTAGGGTTTAACTGTACAATTTTACCATTTGTTGTAAAACCCTAAACAGTAAAGAATACGTTTTAATTCTCACTGTATAACAGCCAGCCAAAACCGGACTTACTTCTGTCAATGTTACAATTTAAAAGTGATCGAAGTTACGGGAAATATAAAGCTTCAGACCGATATGAAATAAATATTTACATTATTAAAAAAGAACAAATAATGGTTGATTTAGGGTTGTTATTCGTTTTTGAAAAAGATTCAATTATAAGTACAGGTGCCTGGTCAGTTTCCTCTCTTTGTTAACGATCGTCAACGAAGGGTCGTCGTTAAGAAAAGGGTCTTCCTTAACGATCGTTAACGAAACGATGAGTTTTATAAAAACGACCGTTTTTCAAAACAAAGCTGGGTTCCCGAGCTAGTCAAAATATACAGTGAAACCCTTAATAACGAATACATCGGAAGAATTTATAAAATGTCGTCTTGACAATTTTTCAATGAGTTTTATACTATATTACGTAAATTTCAGTATTTGCGAAAATAAATAAATAGCCATGAATATGCGGGAACAGTTTTAAAGAGTTCCATATAATCATTTAATTAAAAAACTAAATATCTGCAACATTCCATTAACAGAAAGTGAAGAATACGACTTTTGATGAATTCTTTCGATGTATTCGTTATTAAGGGTTTCACTGTATTAATGTGTATTGCTGTAAATCCGCAACTTTTGTGCGAAGCTGCAAACCAAATTTGAGTTAAACATGGCGGCGCAGTTACATGTAGCTAATTACATAAATGATCAAAACAGAGGATAGCTTGGCCAGGACCAAGCTACAAGAGCTGGTTACAGTCAGACGTGCCAACCGAAACCAATCTTGAACTGAACGTCGGTTAGCCCGGTTGGTTGCACTCCAAACCTTCAATCGCAACTTCATGAAGGAGTTCATGTTTTGACTCCGCTATAGGATGCCTAACTTGAGCAGTACTAGAATAGAATATCAACTGCACTGTCCTTATGTATAAACTTTTATTAATTCAAAGATAACATTTTTATAAATTCAAAATAAAATTGGCAAGAATTTTTTTTGGGGGTGAAACTCTTAAGTAAGTGTATTTTTGGCGAAATGTGAGTTGAGTGAAATGTAATTTGGGTGAAACGTAGTATTGGGTGAAATGTTATCTTGGGTGAAATGTTTTGGGAGAAACATGACTGGGCGAACTGTTACCACACCCCTTGCCCCCAAGAATTCAATATAGTGTTTCAAAAAAAGAAAGCAAGATCCTCAGCTAGTTTAATCAAATCCGGGTTCAGAAAAAAAGCAAGATCCCTTAAAAATAGTTCTTTTTGTTAAGTGGCGAACAACAAGGACATCCCAAAAAAATCTTTTCTTTTTTTTTTCAAAATTAGCTGAGATATGATTGAAAGATGTACAAACAAGAAGAAAATGGAGAACAAGAAATGTAGAAATCTCAAAATATTTTCATCTGATATGCATATAAGTATCTAAAAATATTGTAAAATTTAATTAAAATAAATTATTATAGTTAAAATTGATGTATTTATGATATAAATATATATTAGGAAAAGATGAATATTTATATATTATATAATATATCTATATCTACATATTAATATTGCAATATTCTGAAATATTCAGACTTTAGCTTGAAAATGCATTTTCGCTAAAGAAAAAGTGATGGGGGAAGAGATGGGCATTAGGCTTTACTGATTTTTTTTACAATTTTTTCGCTCATCATTGGTTCATTTTTCGTTCTGGGAAAAAATTCTTCTGAATAGCTAGAGATTAGGACAGTGCATTTAATAATTTTTTTGAGTCGATTGATAACTGTTTCGAGATTTCATTCCCTGAAAAAAATGTAAATCCTTCCAGAAAAAATAGACCTTTTAAAACCTTGGATGTCTGAAGCACTGATAATATCGAGAAAACGTAAAGCCAAATTGTTTAATAAAAAGTTGAGGAAACCCTGTCAGGAAACTAAGAATATAATGCAGTGTATACTCGCCTTGTGAGGGCAGCACGAAAAAAATACTTCAATGATAAATTTCAAAAATATAGTAAAGATTGTAAACAAACACGGCTAACTATCAATAGTGTACTAGGAAGGGGACATAAAACAATTAACATTCCTGATGCATTTGTTAGCAATGGAAAAGTTCTCTCAGGGGCCGTAGAAATATCTGAGAGTATGATGATTTTATTGCAAATATAGGTCCTGATCTAGCAAAAATTTGCTAAAGTCTATCATACCAATTATCATGGGTCCTATCTGTCATTTATTTGATTTATCTTTCAAAACTGGGTTTATTCCTACCACTCTTAAAACTGCAAAAATCGTCCCAATCTTCAAGGCTGGGGAAATGGACAATTTTACAAATCATAGGCTTATAAGTTTGCTTTCTTCGTTTTCAAAACTTTTAGAAAAAGTGGCAGCAAATCAAATTATGAAATATTTGAATACATTTAAACTACTTTATGAACATCAATATGGCTTCAGAGCCAAGCACAACACTATTCAACCCTTAATTCATTTCTTAGATAAAATATACAACGCACTGAATAAACCTGTATCCGAATATACTCTGGGAATTTTTATAGATTTAACTAAAGCTTTTGATACCTGTGATGTTGACATTCTACTGAGCAAGCTTGAACACTATGGATTTCGTGGGACTTCTAACTTATGGTTCAAAAATTATTTAAAGGGAAGAAAACAATTTACTTCAAATTTTTTACAATTCTTTTGCCGATGATACAACACTGCAACTTTCTTCAAAAAGCTTACACTACTTATATGATTTGGCAAATTTTGAGCTCTCTAAAATAGAAGATTGGTTTAAAGCAAACAAACTGACTTTAAATGCGGCTAAAACCAAATATATTCTCTTCAAAAATAAAAAAAAGACGTAAGTATCACCTCTCTTTAACTTCAAATAGATAATAAAGATATAGAAAGAGTAGGAACTGGATGCAAAAATAAATCTTTTAAGTTCGTAGGTGTTCATTTAGACGAAAATCTTAACTGGAACCATCATCTTAAGTCGGTTAAAACAAAGCATCCAGTGCAGTTTTTGCTTTGTCAAGTGTAAAAAATATTCTTCCTAGTAATATTAAACTAACCATTTACAACTCTTTATTTCGATCATTTATAGAATATGGAATTTCAGCCTGGGGAGAAACAAATGTTCAGAAATGAAACAAATTCACATTTTACAGAAACGAGCAATAAGATTAATTGATAACTCAAAAGCCACGTCTCACAGTGATCCTCTTTTCCTTAAGTATAAGATTCTAAAGATTAATGATCCGGTAGACTTTAACCAAGCTATATTTATATATAAATATACACATATAATTCTTCCTGCATCATTTGAAAACATTTTTAAAAAGCTTGGAAACTTTGAAAGATCTCTTTACTATCAACTTGACATTCTCAAAATGTGCTCATTACAGTATTTACCATCAAGCTCTCTTCTTAAGATGTGGAATAACCTGCCTCTTGACTTAAAAAGAAGCAACTCTCTAAGTATATTTAAAAACAGACTACTAAATTCTCTTTTTGAAAATTACATTACAAACCGAATTTCTATTCATGTAAAACTAATTAGATATGTTTTATTATGCTTTGATATTTGTTGTGTACATGTCAGAAAATTACTTTAAACTCTAGTTATTCTAATTAATGTATAATTTATTTTGCATAAGATAAAATCGCACCCTGATCTCTACTAGTTCTCCTTGAATCTATTTACTTGAAATTTTTTGTTATTATTATTAAAATTAGGTGGAAAAAATAATCAAAACAGCCAAGAGCTATTTTCCACCTAATTGCTTTATACTTGTACTGTTAATATAATCATCAATTTGTAATTGTAAACTCGTTCTGTACACAGAAACATGTATTTTAGCAATAAACTTTATCTATCTATCTACCTGCTTACTTTGATGTTTATTATATTACACCCTGTGCGATATAAAGAATATAAATCTGCTTACTTTGATGACTGTTTCTACGGATTCTGTTGAGAATTGCTGACATTTTTCTTCTATTATTTATACATCACATTTATTCATCATGTTTCTTTTGTATAAAAAATCAAAACTCCCCTGGTAAAAGTGCTCCCCTCTCCTCCCTCAGAGGATCAAGTACTGTCTTTTTCCTCCCTCCCAGAATAAAGGACTCTCAACCTCTTCAGGTTAAAGTACTCCCCATCATCTTTCCTACCATGATAAAGTACTCCCCATCATCTTTCCTACCATGATAAAGTACTCCCCCCTCCTCCATCCCTTGTTAAAGTACTTCCGCCTCCCCCCTCAAAGGGTAAAGTACTACCCCATCCCTACTTCAAGGTTAAAGTACTCCTCCTCCCTCCTCTATCCCGGGTCAAAGAACCTCCTCTTCCTCCCCCTTTCCCTCTCCTTTTGCTGGACCCCTCCACCCTTACTAACATATTTGGCAACTTTGCGTAATTATAATAGTCCAGGTCAGTTTAGGTTACAGATAGCAAGTCACGAGCAGGATTTCCACCGAAAAGAGAAAATTGTTTTGCGAAAATTTTGCATTTTTCGCGAAAATTTACGTTTTCTTCGAAAATTTTTCATTTTTTTTCCGAAATTTCGCCTTGATCTGTTTCGCGGAAAAATGTGAAATTTTCACTAAACGAACGAACATTGTCCGAATTTTTCGAGGAAGTTTTTGTGCGTTGGAAACCCAGGTCACGAGAGGTTGCGACCTATTACTAGAATGTTCCGACTTTTATTTTTATTTTCTTGTCCTACAAACAAAATTTGAATCTCTTTGCGACATATGTTAATGTTTTTAAATTCAATCTTATACTGCTTTCATCTCTTACCCAAACCCAGATTTGTACACACTAAACAATCACACATGTTTCCCACATTTTCTACAATACATATGAAAATAACTGCATTTCGGAAAACATAATATTTAAAAAAAAAATTCTTAAAAATCGTCATGAAATAAATTAAATTTTTATCATAAAACCTTTTTAAAAAATGATTTTTGCACATTTCCCCTGTAGCAAAACCCAGAAATAATGTATGCTTATGTAACAATGTATAAAAATCCTGATTTTGTTAGAGTTCAAAGATCAGTAAGATAAGAAAAGCTGTATCTATCTATTACATATATTTAAAGTAAAAACTTTTCCTTATTCCAACTGACATCTCCTTTCCCCAAATACCCGGGAATTATGTAATTTCAAACGTTTTTAGGAAAGATCTTGTGCTAGCTTTTTCAAACGTGGAATTTTTTTTTAAAGGCATCTGTGTAAAAAATAAACGAAATTGCTTTAAAAAATTGTGAAATTAAACCGCTTCTCTAGTGGACGCCGAGTTGAACTATGTCTCGCTTTTCATAAATTTGTTCCGTGGATATACATATGTTTATATTTTTTGTGATCATATTAATTAAAAAAAACATTGAAGAATCAAAAACTAACAGGAAATTGAAAACAACTTTTTTCCTCTTCTTATTATTCGACGGAAAAAAGAAAATTGAGTCCATCGAATTTGGAAAGTTTCTCGAATTGTTCTTCCTGAATTATGATTTTAGGAGTTGATTGGTACCATAGATGAATTAAAATAACAGATAGGACACTAGATGTCGTCTTTTCAAGATTTGGATGAAACACGTTCTCAATAACCCTGGACCCATAGGAGTTTCGCGCAGTCGGCGTAGAACAGACTCTTTCTGTCTATTTAATTCTACGCCAACTGCCCGAAACTCCTGTGAGCTTCTGCCCCAGGGTTATTGTGAACGACTTTCCTCCAAATTTTGAAAAGACAACATCTAGTGTACTATCTGTTATTTTAATTAATCTATTGAACCATGCCAATCAACTCCTAAAATCATAATTCAGGAAATATAATTTAATTTGAAAAATTATAAGGTTTATTTTCTATTCTGTTTTATAAAAGGGTCCAAAAATTTAACGTTCACATTTCTAAGCTATGACATATTTAATTCAGTTACTTTTCTTTCAAGTGTATTAGTTTGGAGCAAATACTTAGCTTAGCGAGGCTCAAACAATTTCCAACAATTTTCTTTTTCAAAAAGAAACCATTACAATTTATAAACCAAAGGAAAAAAGAAAATCCAAGCTTTTGTAAATCATTCGAAATCAATCTTTTTCAATTGAAAAATTTATATTTCAATATTCTTGTTTTCGGGAACAATGTTGTAAACAACTTTATTAAACTTTTTAAAAGTCTAAAATGTATAAAGAAGAATAAAATTATTTAAGAGCTGGATATAATTTTTAATAAAAGTTGTTTAAATCCTTTTCAAATTGATATTTAAATGCTGTGCAAAACAATAAACAAAATAAGATATATGTTGTGAATTTAAATGACTTCAAAATTCATTAAATAACTAATGAAATAACGGAATAAGTGCTGATACTTAATAAAGTAAAAGAACAATAGTTGGAAACTAATGAAATATCGGAACCAGAGATAATACACTATACAATACTACACTATTACATACATATATACAGGGTCACTACTATACAATACTACACTATTACATACACCCCCTCCCATCCCTGGCCCCTGTATGCAATTTTGTATTGGGATTCCCAGATTCGAAACAAAGTTTTACATTAAACTTTTGATTTAACAATTTGAGTCTAATTTCAGGACTTTTGATCCAATTTTGATCCTTTAAACTTTATTCCATCCATAATTCCTCATACTTATATTTGAATCTTAAAGGGATTGGAAGGAGTAAACATAAAGGGAGCTTAAAGGGATTGTCAGTAGTACACAGGAAAATAATGAGATTTTATGTTTGATGTGAGTTCCTTTTAACTGTTCCTTGTTTTCTGCACTTTTCTTTGTCTTCCTTACTCTTTTCTTTGTCTTCCGCACCCTTTTCTTTGTCTTCCGCACCCTTTTTCTTGTCTTTACGCACCCTGATCCTTGTGTTATGAGTTATGCAACCTCTTTATGATCTTTCCACACCCTTTTCCTTGTCTTTCCGCACCCTTTTCCTTGTCTTTCCACACCCTTTTCCTTTTCTTCCCCAACTTTTTCCTTGTCTTCCGAACCTCTTTTCCTTGCCTTTCCCACCCTTTTCTTTTCTTCCACACCCTTTTCCTTTTCTTCCACACCCTTTTCCTTGTCTTTCCCACCCCTTTCCTTGTCTTTCCCACCCTTTACCATGTCTTTCCCACCCTTTTCCTTGTCTTACGCACCCTTTTCCATGTCTTCCACACCCTTTTCCTTGTCTTCCTCACCCTTTTCCTTGTCTTCCACACCGTTTTCCTTGTCTTCCTCACCCTTTTCCTTGTCTTCCACACTTTTTTCCTTGTCTTCCTCACCCTTTTCCTTGTCTTNTTTCCACCCTTTTCCATGTCTTCCACACCCCTTTCCTTGTCTTCCACACCCTTTTCCTTGTCTTCCACACCCTTTTCCTTGTCTTCAACACCCTTTTTCTTGTCTTCCCCACCCTTTTCTTTGTCTTCCGCTTCTTTTGCCTTGTCTCTTCCACCCTTTTCCTTGTCTTCCACACCCTTTTTCTTGTCTTACGCACTTTGTCTTCTAAGCCCTTTTAAATGAAAATATACATTAATGAACATATTAAGATTAAATATCATTTTCTTCACAATACAGAAAAATATCGCTATCAGCTTCTTTTAGTAGTTTAGTTTTTAACTTTCTGAACTTGTTGTTCTGCATAATTTATCTGACGTTTACCTATTCATATATTAGCAATCTTTTGCTAAAGGAGAAAATATACATCGCCCTACCCCAGTAACTTAGAGTGGGGGGCGCCGCCTCCCCCCTGATTGTTGACAACTTTTTATTAAATTTTACAAATTAAGAAAATAATACCCATATTTTTCTTTGGCGCTTCGCGCAAAATTTCTTAAAGAATTTCCTCTTATTTTCTCTTTTTTATATGAAAAATCAAACTTAATTTATTCTCTCACTCAAAAAAATCTATTTATATACAGAGACTTCGTATGGGTATTACAAAGCATGACATTTAAGGGTACAGAAAACTGACGACCAACAAATTGCATATTATGATAGAAGAATATCAAGAAAAATTGAGGATTACATCGGACTTACAGGAATTTTGTAGGCTAAAAACCTATATTTAAAGTAAACAAGGGTAGAAGGGCTACAGAAAGTCTATATACGGATTATGGACAGACGAAAGGTAGTCATACAGTACTTACAAATAGTGAATATGGTATCTGACGGTAAGAAACACATACAAAGATATACCATAAAAATGGGGAAACCTCAGAAGAACAGAATTTTTTCTTTTGCTCTTCCCGCACAAATTCAACGAATCATGACTCATACCGTTAAATCTTATAAAGCTTTTGGAATTATAAATAAAAAAACGCAAGAACAAATCTAGTATATTAGGAAAATTTATTTGCATTGAACACTGCATGCAATAACTGAAAAGTTCCATTTTTTCAACTTCAAACCCTTAAAAAAGGACTTTTATTTAGAAGAAATTCATGAAAAAATGCCCACCCCACTGACTATGCTAGTTGTCCCCTCCACCACACTCCTCCTCCTGCAGCCTAAAGCTGAATAAATTTATTGTCCTGTGACTTTCCAACTCATTCTTAATCCTGCACCAGTATACTACACTATCACATACACATATATAGGGTGACTACTATACAATACGTTACACTATTACATACACATATACAGGGTCACTACTATACAATACTACACTATTACATACATATATACAGGGTCACTACTATACAATTCTACACTATTACATACATATATACAAGGTCACTTCTATACAATACTACAATTACATTTACATATACAGGGTCACTACTATACAATACTACACTATTACATACACATACAGGGTCACTACTATACAATACTACACTATTACATACATATATACAGGGTCACTTCTATACAATACTACACTTACATTTACATATACAGGGTCACTAATATACAATACTACACTATTACATACACACATACAGGGTCACACACAAAAAAATGAGACATTTCATTTCAAATTTGACAATCCTAAATTTTCTTAACAATTTTCTTATTTTTTAAATGATTATAAAAAATTAAATGGTACGAGGCGTAGTTAATAATTTAAAATGTTCAACTGTTTTCTCCTTTCTCCATCTGGACGTCCACAGGCTCTCATTTTCTTGCTTCCCTCTGCCCATCCATTTATGGCCTGCCTTTGAATGAATGTTTATAAGATGCTGTCTTTTCCCCATGATAAGACATATAAGATATCTACCTTAATTTCATTGAATAGATGTCCCCTTCTCATTTCTTTGTTTTGTTTTGCTTAATTGTAATTACAGCCTTAGCTCTGCACATTCTGTCTACTTGCAAGTGTAAGGTCACTCCTCCTAGCACTTCAAGTTATAGCTTCTATTTGCAGCTAGGAAGAATTAAATTCCCTGCTTAGAACCTCACATTTTTATTATATATACAATGAGGGTTGATATTCCAACAAAGGATTATCAAGTGACCCACTCAGAAGTAATTTTGTTGTAGGACTCAATAGAGAAATGTCCTTGAATCTCATTTTGCTGCTTGTGAGAAGATCTAACAGTAGGTAGAGGAGATGGAGTTTCCCAGTCCAGCTGTATTCCTCAGGTAGTATCGTATTGAGTGTGCACTGCTGCATGCAGAATGTAGAGCTGTTCCTTTTAATTAGCTGTGGAGCAGGGACAGGGCCCTTCCAGAAAGGGCTCCAATCTCTAAGTGGAGTAGGTACAAAACTGGATTCGTATTAGACATATTAGCTCTTTGTTATTCCCATTTCTTGGTACTGTAGTTAAGAAAGGAGGCTAGATAATTGAGCACAGGGTTGAGGTCCACTTGGACATCCCCCCCTTTCTCAGCGTCCACTGATAATAGTGCAGAGAGCTTTATGAACTGAGCTCTGCTCTCCTAGGCTGTAGAAGTTTTCTGTCTTTAATATAATCTTTAAATGGCTTATGATGAAGATATAAAGATGTATATGGTTGCAGGGAATCATGCGTATTTTAACTTATAGTAAGTAGGGTTACCCAGATAATGATTAACTAAAGACAACATGAAACTCTTCAAATATGACGATCCCAACTTTAAATCAAATTTTCTGCCTTTAATATATCTTTAAATGGTGTATCTAATGATTTGACAAAGAAAGAAAGAAGTTTATGGTTGCAGTAAATCATGCATATATTAAAAGGAAACAGAGTTTACAGGTTTAACCACAGAAGATAAGACAGTAGTAAAGACGACTTGAAAAATGTAAAATACGACAATCCCAATTGTCAATTAAGTCTTGTGCCTTGAGTATCAATAACGTGTTTAATGATTTGACAAGGAAAGAAAAAATAGTTGCAGGGAATTATCCATATATAAGGAAACAGACAGTATATAGGGTTTAAAAATAAAACATAAAGACAATCTTAAACACTTTAAATATGACGATCCCAAAGGTTAAATGGAGTTTTTTGCCTGTAATGTAATCTTTAAATGGTTTATTTTATAATTTGACAAAGCATATACGTTCTTGCGCGCTTAGGAATCATGAATTAAAGGAAATAGTCAATACACATTCCGTACAGTCGTCTCTGAATTCTCATCCTGAGTGGGTAACCCTGTATTTTCTGTACAGTCGTCTTTGAAGTCTCATGCTGAGTGGGTAACCCTGTATTTTCTGTACAGTCATCTTTGAAATCTCATCTTGAGTGGGTAACCCTGTATTTTCCGTACAGTCGTCTCTGAAGTCTCATCCTGTGTGAGTAACCCTGTATTTTCCGTACAGTCGTCACTGAATTCTCATCCTGTGTGGGCATTTTCTGTACAGTCGTCACTAAATTCTCATCCTGTGTGGGCATTTTCTGTAAAGTCGTCTCTGAAGTCTCATCCTGAGTGGGTAACACTGCATTTTCTGTACAGTCGTCTCTGAAGTCTCATCCTGTGTGGGTAACCCTTCATTTTCTGTAAAGTCGTCTCTGAAGTCTCATCCTGTGTGGGTAACTCTGTATTTTCTGTACAGTCGTCTCTGAAGTCTCATCCTGTGTGAGTAACCCTTCATTTTCTGTACAGTCGTCACTGAAGCCTCATCCTGAGTGGGTAACCCTGCATTTTCTGTACAGTCGTCTCTGAAGTCTCATCCTGAGTGGGTAACCCTGCATTTTCTGTACAGTCGTCTCTGAATTCTCATCCTGTGTGGGCATTTTCTGTACAGTCGTCACTAAATTCTCACCCTGCATTTTCTGTACAGTCGTCTCTGAAGTCTCATCCTGAGTGGGTAACCCTGCATTTTCTGTACAGTCGTCTCTGAAGTCTCATCCTGAGTAACCTGTATATATTCTACATGAACTATACCATGAGCTAAATATTCCGAAGAAAAAATAAATATATTTCTACGGTAGCTCGTGTGTTAGGGTGTCATTGTGTAATGCGACTGTGTATCCAATTAAGGTCAAAACGGCTAAACAGATCAGGCCTTAAATAGTAATTCAGTTCTGGAACCAGAGCTGGAAACTAATAAATTAACGGAGCACGAGCTAGAAACTTTAATGAATCAACGGAGTAAGAGATGAAAACTTACAAAATAACAGAGCCAGAGGTGATTAATAATGAAACAAGAGATGATAACTAATGAAATAAAAGAACAATAGTTGGAAACTAATGAAATATCGGAACCAGAGATAATACCTAATGAAATATCGGAGTAAAAGATGATAACATATAGTGAAATGACGAATCCAGACCTGAAAACAGAAAGTATTAGAAAACTCCTGGTAGGACTGATGTAAAGGTGGGATACTGAACATGATAGAACATATTAGAAAAACTCCTGGTAGGACTGATGTAAAGGTGGTATAATGAATATGGTAGAATAAAGGAACCAGAGATGGTAATTAATGACAAAAAATAGCAAAAACTAATGACAAATCGTAGCCAGAGATGATAACTAATGAAATAACGGAACAAGAGATGAAAACTAATAAAATAACGGGAAAAGAGTTGGACACTAATGAAATACCGGAGCCAGAGATGAAAACTTATGAAATAACGGAATTAAAGATGAAAAATAATGAAAAATCTGAATCAGAGAGGAAAACTAATAAAAAAATTGAGCCAGAGTTGATAATTATCGAAATAACTGAACAAGAGAGATGAACACTATAAAAGAAATAACTGAAATAGAGATGATAACTAAAGAAATAACTGATAAATAACTAATGAAATAACGGAATAAGTGCTGATACTTAATAAAGTAAAAGAACAATAGTTGGAAACTAATGAAATATCGGAACCAGAGATAATTTCTAATGTAATTTTGGAACCAGAGATAATCCTAATGAAATTTCGGAACCAGAGATAATCCTAATGAAATATCGGAACCAGAGATAATTCTTCATGAAATATCGAAGCCAAAGATGGAAACTAATGAATTTACGGAAGAAGAGATGAACACCAATGAAATAACGGAACAAGAGCTGAAAACTAATAAAATAACGGAAAAAGAGTTTGAAACTAATGAAATACCGGAGCCAGAGATGAAAAATTATGAAATAACGGAACCAAATTATTAAAAATTTATTATTATCAGCTCGTTTATGTAGAAACAAATATATTGACTGGTAACATGTGCCCCCACCCCCCCTGTATATAATCTAGAAAAAGTATGAACTGTATATAAATCTACAGAAGGTCTGCTGTAGACACTTTTAATATCTGGTGAAGAAAACCTACAGAAGTTTCTTTAATTAAATACGAGGATAAGGATAATCTATAGCTAATACAGATAAGAAACATAGATCCAAGCAACCCATAATCTACCTGTGCATCCAATCTATGCAAGTCTCAGAAAAGTTGAGCTAGGCGTAGGGATGGATCGTTAACGACGACCCTTCGTTATCAAGGGACTGTAAAGGAAAAATGAAGGGGGGTATAGGCTGAAACTTGAGAATCTCAGGAGTTGATCGAGACATATAAGAGTTCTATATGATGTCCTTGTCTCAAGACATTTATATAAAAATGTGTCAAAATTATAGCAAAATTCATATATATGTAAGATATCGTATAAAAATCGTAGGTTTAAACAGATAATATTCAACAAATACGCAACCAATCTGAAGACGAAGATATCCCAGAGCAGCCTGGAAAACTTAGGTCTGCTTCTATTGTTATTTGAATTTACTAATTTTTCGTTTTGAATAGAAATAATTGATAATGTTATTAATACGTCCGTATTACATGACCAGAACTCCTACCAATTGCAGTGCAGTATCATTGTTACATGTCTCAGCCTTTACCACTTGACAATGATCCTGCACTGTCATTGGTGGAAGTTCTGGTCATGTGATACGGACGTATTTATTATATTATTAATTATATCTATTAGGAAAAAAAATTCAATTAAAACTTTAAAACTGAACATCACAAAAATTTCAGACACATTATGCTAAGAAAATTAATTTAAACTTAATCTTTTATTTTATAATATTAGATATTTTAGACTCAAGCAGACCAAATTAACTGAATAAGTAATTTAATAAGTTACTAATTAAAATCTTATGCTTTGAAACGACATCAAATACACTGTAATGTTTTCTTTCTGTACCATAGTTAGATATAGCAAATATCTAATTTTGATTAAACGAACCTTACAATTTTAATCAAAATAACTTTTTATTTTAATGTTCATTCAATGTGAACAAATGAAAACTGTATCATTTTGATTTGTTAATTAGTAGCTTAACCACAAGCAACTTTAAAATTTGAAAACTGTTAGACAATTTAATTCCAATTTGAAACCCTACTGCACAGAATTGGACTCCTAGAGGGAGTGGCAGCAAATATGAAAATGGTCAAAATGGGAAATTCCCCAAAAACCCGGGAATCTGGTGAATTTCCCAAATACCCGGGAATCTGGGAATTTCCCAAATACCCGGGAATCTGGGAATTTCCCAAATACCCGGGAATCTGGAAATTTCCCAAATACCCGGGAATCTGGGGAATTTCCCAAATACCTGGGAATCTGGAGAATTCCGATCCCTGAATTCCGTAAAGAATCTGAGTGCGTAGTTTTTTTTCATTTGGGGAATTTCCCAGATATCCAGCCATTTAAGAAATTTCCAAAATCTTAAAAATATACCACCCTCAAATTCATACAGGAATTTGGGAAATTACAGGAATTCTCCAAATGCCTGGGAATCTGATAAATTCCCCAAATACCTAGAAATCTGGGGAATTTCCCAAATTTCTATTTTCTTCAAAAGTATAATTGGTGTCTTGTCATGAATATAAAGGGACTGTAAACCTAATTCAAAGCTTAAGAAGGCAACACCCAATTTACAACAGCACCATTTAAAATTTTTTCTGTTTATCCAAAACAGAGAACTCTGCGTGGTTTTCTCTCAAAAAGTGCTTAAATACAGTAAAAATAGGATTGTACAATATTGATACATTTGATCTCAACACAGCTGATGAATACCGAACAGATTACGTACAAAGTAAATAAATCGAAAATAATACTTATTTTAAGTGACTTCTAAAAAATAAATGTATATATTATTTCTGAAAAATTTATCAGCTTGCAAAAAACTAAGAGTTCCAAAGTTTGATAAGTTTGAGTAGAATAATAAGAACGAGTCTGACATCCTTGATCAGACAAAGGTTTAAAAGGAAATGATGTAAATCTGACACGCCAATCTACAAATGGAGGATCACTAGATTTTTCGCTGACAGTCCCTTTAACTCTAATAATATAAAATTGTAGCGCCTTATAAACAAGTCCTGTCTATATCAATCTTTGGAATAATTCTTCTCTTTAATCATGATATTAAACAGTGACATAAACACATTCTCATCTTTCTAAGTGATTCTCACAGATTTTTGTGCATGAGCTTAAAAACGTGCTGACCGATGCATGGAATTCTAGTTTTCCTATGTTTACAGTTATTAAAAGGGCCAGAAAGTGTAATTTTAAGTCACCCTCCATGAAAAGATTATAATGTCCGATTCACAACGGTACCCTTTAAAGCTTTGCCTGATCAAGAATGAGTTAAATGTCAATTTCTAACATTATGACAACTGATTAGTTTCAATTATGGTTTCTCTACAAAAGTGACTTGCGCATTTCTACTGCAGAAAGACACATTATCTGAATTAATAATCTTTAACCTTGAAATTGGACAATATTTTCCAAATTTTTGATCAGATAAAGGTTTCAAGGGTACTTGTGTGAATCGGGTATTGATATTTTTAAATCCATCTTCCCCCTCTTACACAGTTTCCTTTTCATTCTTGAAACAGAAAGAGAGATCAATCTTTATTTTTCCAACCTTTATTCCTAAACCTAAATTATGTAGAAGAAAAAAAAGGTTGCTGATTAAGTTTTATTAGAATTTATCTTTGCACAACTTTACCGTTAGACTTGTTAAAAGGGAGTTGTTTTTGGGTTCAAACAGAGTATGGAGTAAGAAAACCTTATTTTTTACTTTTTCATTATTTTTTACTTTGAGTTTGGTTTGTCAAGACTCATCCTTTTCATAATCTTATAATCGAACTAGAAAGAAATGTCCCCTGCGTCAATTGTTTAACTTAAAGAAGAGGGCAGAACTGGTTAGAACTTTAAGACGTGGGCTAGAAATTAACATATTTTAAAAGACAAATGCCTTGATAAAAGTAGGTTGAAGATAAAAATAAATTGTTTCTTAAAATGTTTGCTTTTTTTTCTCAGAAAATTGATATAGTTTTTTTTTGGAAAATTTTTAGTTAAAACAAGAAGTATCGAATAAGAACGAATAATTGTCCAAATAAAAAATAGGAAATTTTGTTATTTTTTTCTTTAAAAGTAGGAAATCATGTTAAAACAATTTCAAAATATATTTCCAACTTGTATATTATAACTGCCTTATTTTCATAAATACTAACATTCTGGTTTGAATATGTAGCAAATTATGGAAAAAACCAATTTTATTAAAAAAGAAATCACATTATTAAATTTAAAGGTTCACTTTCTAGGTCTATAACCATAAACCTTCCCTTTAAATTGTTTTCCAATGTACTACATCTACATATATAACAATGTTTAATCTTACTTTCTTCAGACTTTCGTAGAATTGATATGATGAGAAATTTACTGAATAATTACGGTTATAGTTTGTATTGGAAAATGTCTGAATATATGTTTGTATTCTGATAATATGATGTGCGGGGGTAGCTTGAGATGGTAGAATTATGCGAATAATAGAAGTATATTAGTTATATCTGGTCACATAAAGAATACAAGGTTCTTTTACACTCGCTTGGCCCATGGTGGTACGCAGGTCAAACAGTTTTTTGATCTTTTTCAGCTCAAATTATGGTTGTTTGTTCTCTCTGGTTCGACTGTATCTAGCCTGCTTTTTGCAGATTGCCAAATTCAGGGCAAATTCAAAGATAGTAATATTTGACAATTGATATGCTGATAAATTTACTAAATAATTTCGTTTATAGTTTTAAAAACATCTGCATAAAAATCTATTTGCTGGAAATGGGTCTAAATGCAGATTTTGTTTAGCATATGAATAGTATAAATTTCTTTGAAAGAAAGCAAATTTAGTTAGTGTACTAACATTTCAAATTAACTTTCTTATTGAATTCTGTGAAACGAACTTGAAAATTTTATTGGCAAGATTTGCAAAATTTTCATGAAATTAAACTCTCCAAAACCAAATTCAATCAATCATTTACTTTATCATATATTAGAAAAAAAATATTCTAGTATTTGCTAAAGCAAATGGTCTTTTTGTCATGTTAAAGAAAATCTAACACTTTTCATGTATTGTAAAGTTGGCCAAATGAAACAATTGTGAATAAATGTTATTTTTCACATTTATTTATTTTTCCTTGAAAAACCTTCTTTACGCAAATATTGTAAGCGGCCAATTGTATTGTTTTGAATAGTTTTTCTGGTTTTTATCTAATTTGTGCAGAGGCCGAAATGTCTAGATAAAGGAATTGAGTCTTTGTCACAAACTCTGATTTTCTAATTCCTGTATCTTTGCAGTCTAATGTTGTAGACATTTGACATTTCAAACTATGACTTCTGTTAGATCAAATAATATAAGTTTGAAATATCAAAGGTTTAAGACATAGGGTTCAAAAGATATAGGGATTAAAAAATCCGAATTTGTGGCAAGGACTCAATTCCTTTATCTAATTTATCTAGGCCGAAATGTTTGTGTTAGATCTGCATTCAACTCTAAGACGATTAGACAGAGATCTTTGTTTTTAATATAGCTTAGGAAGCAGCTCAATGTTTAAACTTAGCTCAGAACATGTTCGCGGTTCTATCGAGTTTCCCAACCAACATTTGAGGCAAACCGGGAAAGGGTTTCATGAGTTTTGATCAGAAATACAAAAAAAATACTACTTTATATATATATATTGGATAATTAAACTTTAGCCGTAGAATTTACTTAATAGATGAAATTGTGGTTCAAAACGGATTCCACAATTCTATCCAGTGTTATCCACACAGGATGAGACTTCAGAGACGACTGTACAGAATTTATGATGTCAGTTTCCTTTTTAAATTCCCTGCAACTATAAACTTGTTTATTTCTTTTTCAAATCATTAAATAAGCTTTAAATGTTAAAATTGTAAACGTTGTAAATGTCAGATTTAAAGAGCTTGAGGTCGTCTTTACAGTTTCATCCTTTGTGGATAACCCTGTACTTAAATCCCAGTTTTAAAGATTGCTCACTAAATATCGAGTTGAGCTAATTTAAAAAACAGAAAGGGTTGATTATTGTTCGTGTACGTACGCTTAAATTCATAAATATCTACTATCTAGAATTAAAATTGTTAAAAAACATTTTCAGAATTTGGAAATTAACGGATTTTTTCCTTGTTTCTTATCAGAAAGGGAATCAGAATAAATTGTCATTTTTGTCAAATACACAGTGTCATGTTCAGTAAAATAGCACAGTTATTTCAAATTCTCTTTCAGAAATAAAACATGAAAAACCCGTCAATTTCCAAAAATTGAAATGTGGAGTATTCTTTCATTGTTCGTCAATCATTATTCAGTAAAATATGTGTATATCTAAAATATGTGTATATCTAAAATATGTCTACATCTAAAATATGTCTATATCTAAAATATGTCTATATCTAAAATCTATATCTAAAATATGTGTATATCTAAAATATGTCTACATCTAAAATATGTCTATATCTAAAATATCAAATATTAAAGGAGCAAGATTGAATTAATTCACAAAATGTTTAAACAAGTTTAGAATTTAGAGTATTTCAATCAATCAATCTAATGGTAATCACACAGATACACCCTACAGGGTGTCCCAGTAAACATGGGAATTATAAGACGACTTGAAATTCATATCTAATTTTCAAAAAATTAATGAAAAAAAGTGTATTAGAAAATATTGTATGCGCCTCTATATATTAAATATCTAAACAATTTTGATTTTAAATCGAACCGCGCAACAAAGACAAAGGAATTGAGTCTTTGCCAAAAACTCAAATTTTGTAATCCCTTTATCTTTGCATACTGATGGTGGAATCCTTTAATATACCAATTTAGTTCATTTTAAAAGCTTTTGTTCGGTGGGTTAAGCTTTTTTAGTTTTTTCATAATAGTAAAAGTATAGTTTTGGCAGATCAACTTGGTAAATACTATTTTTATTTACACTTTAATATACAGACTTAAGACAAATGTAAATGTAAATTTTCTAAGATCTTTATATTCTAATAATGTTTGATATTATTCTCATATTTGTAGTCTCGTAGATATATTATTTTCTGCTGAAGAATAAGGGTATCTTGAGTGAGAGAAATCTGGCAAGAATTTGTGTCAACAGAAAACACAAAACATTTTACAGGAATTATTTACAATGGGGAACAAAAGTATGTGGAATCAGAAGACGACTGTTTACTATACTTACTCACTTTTACTTGTTTGTTCCACGACAAACTAAGATAATTCATTAAAAGATTAAAATTTTATATGATTTAAATGTTTATTGATGTGCCATTGAGAAGACAAAACTCACACGAGTGCGTAAAATCATAACTAGAGGAGCCACGAGGTCACAAAGTCGTACTAGTAATGTGGTATGAATTTTACATTCTCAATTTGTCTAGTTAACAGTGGATTCATTCTTTGGCAAAATTCTCATCGATTGCCACCTTTAGGTCACTGTACACTGAATAAAAAAAACTAAAAATTTTGCAAAAAATGTAAATTTTCTGCAACTTGTTTCAGGCGACTCCATCAAACTTTACTTATTTATTTGTAAATTGTTATTTGTTAGTGTCCCAGGAGAGTACCTTTACCAAACTATAAAAAGTATAAAAAGATTGAGTTTATCCATCTCCTGAGATAAGCAGGGAATTTATCTTAAATCAAATACAGAGTAGAGGAACTCAATAAACATAGACATCGTTTTCGCGCGTGAATGAAGGAAACGTTTAAAAACGAAATTTTTTTTCGTTTCGTTTTGAAAAATTAACGAACAATGGGCAAAAGAATTTGACCGTTCAGAGAAATAAAAAACCAAAAGTTTTTAAAAATAAAATAGTAAAACAAAACAAAAACGATTTGAAAACATTAAAAATTGTTCACAGTTTATTGATCAGTCAAACAGTTAATGAACAATTCATCAAAAATGGAGTTTCTTGGTCCTTGTATAGTGTGTTTCGTTTCCAAAAATGTGCGTGATGACATCACTGCATGGCTTTATAGACTTTCCCACAATGATTTAAAACTAACATAGGGTTTGCACTGCTATGGAAGATTCCTCTCAAGAGGGCTTACAACTTACAATATTTTTCTTAAGGGGTGCAGTTACGGAAAGAGTATAACAGAAGGAATACAGGGAGCAATTCCATGTAACCTTCCTCCTACAAACCTCTTTATCTCTCTCCTATCTGCTCCACAACTCAATGTCAAAAGAACTATTTGGAAAGGCCTTAAAGTGTAAAAACAAGATAAACAAGAGAAAAGAAGAAATATTGAACAGGAAAATTTGAAGGGGTGTTTAGCTTTACACTATCTTTTTTACCAAGAATATAGAGAGCTTTGTGAAAAGAGACCCAGATTATCAGCTAGTTTAAATAAATACAGGGTTCGGAATAAAGCAAGATCTTTTTAAAAGTAGTGATTTTTTGTAAAGTGGCTAATGACATTCCTTTTTTTAAAAATTAGCTAATATATGACTGAAAGATGTGTAAATAATGTACGAACAAGAAGAAAATGAAGAAATAGAAACATCAAAATCTCAAAATATTTTCATCTGATATTAAATAAATATTTAAAACTATTGTAAAATTTAATTATAATAAATTATTAAAGTTAAAACATTGGGTTTGCATAACTTTTGAGAAAATTGATAATATAATAACTTTATAATAACTTCTGATAAATCCTTTATTACAAAAAATAAGTACAAAATGTGCCATCTATGTTATTATGATTTGATTTGAAACATCCCACAGTTAGAATTTCATAGCACTAAATGAGAACCAGATAATTTGGAAATAGAAAAACGACTTTAAGACTCAATATATGACTTTAATTAGTTTAATGAGAAATAGGAATTGTGCAGTGTGAACAGACCCATTTCTCTTAATAACTAATTTAATAAGTTACTAGTGAAATTATTTGATTTAATAAGTTACTAGTGAAATTATTTGATTTAATAAGTTACTAGTGAAATTATTTGATTTAGTAAGGTACTAGTGAAATTATTTGATTTAATAAGTTACTAGTGAAATTATTTGATTTAATAAGTTACTAGTGAAATTATTTGATTTGTAACAACATAAAATACACTTCAATGTTGCGTAAATGTCGTCTTCCTATTCCAAAGTATTCTTGTCCTCACTGTTTCAAATACACTTCAGTATTTCTTTAACGTCATCTTTCTGTTCCCTAGTTTTCTAGTTCGTGCTGTATTAAGAGAGTAAAGAAAAATATTGTATTTCATTATTTTCTTAATTGGGATTTTATTGTATTTTACGAGAAACCATGGCTTTCACACACAATAATAAACATTCATTCTCAGGAAATAACAATTTGATACAGGGTGTCCCTTGAAATAGGACGGTAGAAAAATGACTTGAATGTCGTCTTTGATTTTTGAATCAAAATTACCCGGGATATGAAGAATTTAGTACACATTTCGACAATTTTGGTTTTACTTAACAAAAGTAAAATCTGTAAAAAAAATCTTAATATTTCTGGTAATATTGACAGCAATAAAAATTCAGACCACATGTTGGAAATGTCAGAACTATGAAAATTTTGTGGTTATTGTTTCAAAAATCATCCAAGTTAAAGGAGATTGACGACTCAATGTCACAAAGATCAAAGACGACTCTCAAGTCGTCTTTCTACGGATCATGTTCCATAGGACATCCTGCATATGCAGAAATTCAAGTCAAGTAAATATTTCTTAATCAAAATGAAAATTATAGTTCAAAAACAAAAAGTATGTATTGTATGATTTTATTATGATTATGTTTAAACGACAACCTTTCAGCCTTTTAACTAATTGGTCAGGTTTGCACAAATTTAAAAAAATAAAATTCTTCCAACCGAAGGTTTTATTTGAAAAGTATAAAATCTTGGTCTAAGTGTAATTCTAGTTCTTTGTATTGAATACTACACTAACGAGATAAACTTACAGTTCATTACTTCCCTTGGCAAGTTCTGGTTTTATATTTTTTCAGGGAGTACAATAGGGATTTCAGGGGTAAAATAGGGATTTCAGGGAGTAAAATAGGGATTGTTGAGTTAAGTTTAAGTAATCTCCATGCCACCGTTAAATGGAGGATAATTTACGTCTATACGGTCCTTTTAACAAACTCTACTTTTTCCTTCACCTTTCCTTTGGACATTTTTGTTGTCTTTTTTTGCTCACATATTTGAGAGTATGTCAAAAAATTAAAAAGACACTGGCAATCTTTCCAAAAACTAAAAAGACACTGACAATCTTTACAAAAAGTAAAAAAGACACTAACAATCTTTACAAAAAATAAAAGAGAGTAACTAACTTTGAACAAATTAAAAAAAAGACTCTAACAATCTTTACAAAAAGTGAAAAGAAAAGACACTGACAATCTTTACAAAAATTAAAAAGACACTGACAATCTTTACAAAAATTAAAAAGACACTGACAATCTTTCCAAAAACTAAAAAGACACTGACAATCTTTACAAAAAGTAAAAAAGACACTGACAATCTTTATAAAAAGTATAAAGGGCCTGAATAAAAATGGTCGATGACTAGCAACACTTCAAACTCAGCCCAGTCTTATCAGATATAACAGTTTATAATATGTTAAAGGGTGAGTCAAAAAGCCGGAGGTCGAATTTAAAGAATTTGAGCCAAATCTCAAATTTTTATTTGTAGTTGGTTTCAATTAAAATTGTATTCAGTGTTTGAGATTTGAGCCGGTGCTCAATAAGAACCAGTTTTTGTCGGTTCAGGACGCGATTTAAATTCTTTAAATTCAGAATGAGCTTTTTGTACAATATAATAATCAGAGTACACACATATTCCTGGTACTTAGAGAAATTCCGTTTTCTTTACTCATCCTTTACTTACCCTGTATCTATATATATATATATATATATATATATATATATATATATATATATATATAAAGTAGTTATTTCTATTTGTCTGTTTGTTTGTATGTCCGATCATAAGTCCCATTTAATACGGTTCAAGCTAGTATAATTTGTAAAAGACTAAATATGAAGTATGGCATTGAAGTTGTTTATTTAATTAAAAAATAAGAGATAATATATAGTATACTAATTCATAAGTTTTTTACCCTACCATGGTATACCACTATGAACAAAAGAAATTGTTCTAAATGTTGGGCAGAAAGTTGTAGTCATAATTCTTCTAACTTTTTTATTAACACTTTTTTCCAGAAGTTATTGGAATTTTATATTTGGACGTCAGGGTGCTTCGTGTCTCCTTTTGAAAGGGCTCTATAACATTTTTACAAGCATAATTTTCTCTACATGCAATTTGTTCTTTTTTCCTTTGCACTCTCATTTTTGACACTATCACCGTTAAATTTTGTGACTTTTGATGAGTAGTAATTTAAAGAGTTTTTAGTTGAAAAAATATTTTTTTAACGCATATTTGTTATTTAATTAAAACAAAACATAAATATATTTTTTTTCATTTTTTTTTACCCTTTTTTAGGCATTTTTTCCCACCCTCCCTAGCACTCAAACTATTGAAGTTATCGGTCTAATTTTTTTTCTTCGAGCTGGCCATGAACAATTGGGCTATGAACATGCTTTTCAACCCTATTCCTATTCTCCAAGATACATAGATTCAGACCCATGAAGAAAAATCTAAAATAGCTCATCACTTAGTTGTGACTAAAGCTAAAGATCTAAAAACTAGTATTTAAACTTTGAAAGTTACGGGTCTATTTTTTTCCAATGAGCTGACCTTGAACAATTGGGTTATAGACATGCATTACAACCCCGTACCTTTCCCTAGATGGGACGCCCACCCCCACCCCCCAGGCTATACATTCAGATCCTTCAGTCTTTATAGGGTTAAGATTTAACTTCAATGCTTGACCAACCCCTAGTCTGCCTTGATGCATATGTTAAAGGATGTTTATTAATAACTGTGTGCATAAACCCCTCTTACGTAGATTGTTAAGTCTGATTCACGATGGTAAGCTTTGGATGATCTAGATTTAATATTAATTATTTTTGATTGGGGGTTCTCTCATGCGGATTTTGACTTCAGAAATTCTGGGTTCGATTAGGTTGAGATTAAATTGCAAACCTGCAAGCCAAGACCTCAAAAAAGGTCACCCAGGGTTAAAAAAAACAAAAGGAAAATTCCACATAATGGACGTCCCGTGTTAAACCCAAATTATTTGAACTATTTGAATGTTTGAACGTTGACGGTTGGGATTCTGGAGAATTCTTTAGCAGGTTGACCTACCCATCTGCCTCTGTAGGAATGAGATAAGAAACTCTACCTGACGCTATCGGTATAGCGTCTCCTTCCGTTATCACCAAGCAGTTATGAGAGATGTTCGAAGCTCAAAGGCCTCCTCCAGAATCATTGAATAGTCCAACGAAGTGTTATCTGTTATTCCAACCTCTCTGCAGACTGCAATGAGTAAAACCGTATCTTTTATTTGTAAATCGTGTAAATATAGTAGAGTATTATTCACTTGTATTTACAGTTTAGTTAAAATACAATAATCTCTTCTCAAAAAACTTTGAAAATGTATTAAAAAAAAAAATTCTTCATCTTTTTTACCGCATTTACCGCTATTTACCAACATTAGCAACCTCTGATTCCTCTAAGAGAGGAATGTTGAGCTTCTTAATGTTTATTGGGACATACATGTCAAATACATGTCAAATACATGTAAAATACATGGAAATTTTGGTTTAAAAAACGTGCATTTTCCTTTAAAAACGGTATTATCGTGTACAACTATTTTTTAGAAATTAAAATGTCTACTTAACCACGAATACCCTGTAAAGTAGTTGTAAAAAGTTATAAAATGAAAGAGTAAAAGGAATACCCTGTAAAGTAGTTGTAAAAAATTATAAAATGAAAGAGTAAAAGGAATTCCCTGTAAAGTAGTTGTAAAAAGTTATAAAATGAAAGAGTAAAAGGAATTCCCTGTAAAGTAGTTGTAAAAAATTATAAAATGAAAGAGTAAAAGGAATTCCCTATAAAGTAGTTGTAAAAAGTTATAAAATGAAAGAGTAAAAGGAATGAATATGAAAAGGTATAAAAATAAAAGAAAATGGATTTGGCAAAGGAACCAGATCTGGAATATATTATTAGATAAAAAGAAACTCTTTCACATTCATACATTGAGATTCAAAAGAAAAATAGAATTCAGAACCCTGTTCTAACAGTGTTCTAAATAGTACAGTAATAACCAGAAAACTGTGGAAAAGAATATAAAGATTAAAATCAAGTGAATAATTGATGTTGATATAAACAATTTGAGTTGCACTGTTTACATTTTACAAACTGAACCCTGTAAACGATTTAAAAAAAGCAGGATATAATGTTTATAATTTGTCATATGTTTATGAAGTTTCATAAATTGTTTTAAAAAAATAATTTGCTGAAATTATGAACAGAATATTAAGTCTCACCGATTCATACAGTACAGTACAATGAAATAGAGGTGAACAGGATTTTAAATTGAATTCAACAGAAAAAATGATTCACCCAAAAAAGCAAAATAAAAAAGTAAAATATAGTACATAAAAGATGAAATCTAAACTAAAACTTTAATAAATTATTTATAAAAATAATAAAACATGTCTATTTTGACGTCAACAGATATTTTTGCTATATTTATGTCCTTAATATTATTTGCTTAAGTTTCTAAAAAAACGATACATATATTGTGTTTGGTATTTGAAAATGTTAACAGAAAAGAAACGTCTTATTTCTATGTCAAAACACTTCAGGTTTTTTAGTTTACTTTTTAAGTTATATAGTAATCCAAACACAACCTGCATGTCTAATATTGCTTAAAAATGTTTAGAATATCGAGTAATTATTATACAAGTAAAAAAAAGAAAATAAAGGATTGGAGCCTCGCTTGGCCTTGAAAGACGAAAATTTAAATTGCCAAAAAAGTGGCAAATTTTGAAAATTTATGACTTTTCTAAAAAAAATAAAAACAAGAAATCTCCGAAAAAAACCTCCCCCCCCCCCCACACTCATTTGAAAATACCTTGGTTATTGCACTTCTGGTGGATTACAATATAATCATGTATAAAATTACAAAATGAAATTTCTATTAAACATTTAATTTTGGATTGTGCACTTCAATCTTACTTAATTATTCAAACACAGGGGTTTGCAAATATGATTAATTATTAAAGTACTTCCATTCCCTCTCTTTATACATACAAAGCAGAATGATACAATTTCTACCAATTTCGAAAAAATAAATTGGTGTCTGATGCCCTGGATAATTTTCTTGTTTAAATGTATTGGGACATTATCAATTTTCTGTAAAAAAAACTAATAATTTCGATAACAATGAATTTTTAAAAAACCATTTTCTCCGTTTCGTCACTAGGAAGGTGGGTTATTTTTTTTACGATTGTTTAACAATGGTCATTCATTAACGATCATTAATGAAGTACTTTCTCAAGTAGGAAAATTCAAGTAGTTAATTAATTAAAAACGAAAAAAAATTCATTAGTTTTTAAAAACGAGGCTCAACCCTAGATATGATTCTTCATAATGAGAAAATATGTTCTGTTTTGTCTAATTCTGTATTATCCATGTTTCGGAGCCAACTATCCACACAAACCAAGAATAGAGGAAACATGTAATTCTGGCATCAATAGACAATAAATCTTAATTTTCTACCAACCTGGAACAATTTGGTCATTAAAGGACGGTGCACGGATTAAATCACAGTGATCTAAAGGATGAAAAAATCAATGAAATTTTTTAAAAATAATCTCTTTGAAATTAAAACTAAAAAAATCTTTAGAACTTTTTAAAAAACATGACTTGGGCTACAAAAAGCACGAGTGAGATAGTAAAGTAAAATAAAGTTCAATGTGTTGCAACACTAATACGTCAACCCAGTCTTTTTGGTTTACAAATAATTTTAGATCTATGTAATACAAGCGGAAGAGCCCGGCGTTGCCCGTAGAAAAAGAAAATTGAAAATTAATATTTTTTGAGTGTCCACAAAAAATGTAAGCCCAATTGGTCTAGCCGTTAGGCAGGTTACAGGCAATATATATATATATATATATAGATATATACGAATGTCTTGTTTTATCATATAGATAATAATAATAATATATAATATAATAATCATATATAATGCTTTAATATGAGGCATATTTCAAGTTTACAACAATTAAGAGTTTACAAATTAATATCATTTTTTTAAAACCTGAATCTAAATCTATAGCCCATGCATTAAGAAATGTTTTAAAGTAAAATTTAAAAAAAATTCTTTTTTAAGTTAAAAAGTTTCCATGCGATAAAGTCAAAAATGATATTGCTAAAGCAAAAAAAAGCTATTATACACATATAGTAGTAAACCAGATAATTCTCAACTATAAGATATTTAATCTTTTTCCGATCTCATATCTCATTGAAGAAACTATTATCTTCTTACTGCATCGTCTTATAGATAAAATTCAAGAAAAGGAAATTAGTTTTTGCAACAAACTCTAAATTTCCAGCCCCTGTATCTTTGCAACCCGATGTCGTAAATCTTTGATCATCAGGTTGCAAATTAAAAGGAATTAGAAAATATGATTTTGTTGCAAAAACTCAGTTCCTTTACAGAAAAACCCGTATTTTGCATTTTGATAGGTTTTCCTTCTTTCTCTTCTCCTGCATAACAAGTTAATCATCTTTAAGAAAAAAGTATTTTTTAATAGCTTTTCAATAAGAGAATTTATGATTGAAAACATGTAATATTTTAATCTGTCATGAATTTATCTTTTTTTGACGTAAAAAACACGAGGGAGGGATGGTGGACTGCCATGAACAGGTATATTATATCTGAGCCTCACACTGCATTACAATGACATCGATTTGAAAATGAATTTGTCAATTTTGTGGAGAAACTGCATTTGAAAACTGTAAACTTTCAGACAGAGAAACAAGGATTGGCGCTCATTGTTGTTAAAAGGGTGATATTGTGATATTGTGAATCAGCAATGTACATCATCAAATAGAGGTTCACTGAAAATGACGTCAAAATATTATTAATGTATAATTTTCATTAATTATTGATATATGAAAATATATAATAATTTTATTTAATAATATGCGATAATTGTAATATAATAATATGTGATAATTTTAATATAATAATATGTGATAATTGTAATATAATGATATGTGATAATTGTAATATAATAATATGTGATAATTGTAATATAATAATATGTGATAATTGTAATATAATAATATG
>NW_019396692.1:94500-134359 GCF_000591075.1 Eurytemora carolleeae | reverse complement strand
CCCCCCCACAGTGGAGTATCAGGGGAAGAGTCTAAGTCTGAGAAACGTTTGGTTAATTTCTAAAATTCGACGAAACAAAAATTTTCATTTCCCTTATATTAGGTATTTTATAATCAAATATTTGAATAACGGTCAATTTATATATCTAGATTATCCTAGCTTAGTATTTGCAACAAACTCTGATTTTCTAATCCCTTTACGTTCTCAACCCAATGTCGTGGACCTTTGAAACTATGAATTCTGTTAGATTAAATCGTCTTAGTTTGTCAATCAAAGCTTTACACCACCAGGTTTCAAAGAGATTGGGATCAGAAAGTTTGTATTTGTGGCAAAGAATCAATTTCTTTGTTGTAATTGTGGAGTCTTCAATGTACGCAATATTATGAAGTTGGATCCATTCATGAATAAATATATTGAACGGGAAAAGTAATTATGAATTGAAATCATTTAAAATCAATGCTAGCTACAATTGATACAATATTTGTAAATGAAAATATTTCATAATTCATTTATTTTGTCCATTCTTATCATGAAACACAAAGCATATGCATTTTAAAATGAAGCATGCGACAAAAACCAGTCACTCCCTGACCCCCTTAAAAACAACTCATAATAGGATTTAACTCTAAAAAAAGATCAAGAAAGAAAAGGGCCAAAACTAAAAAGAAAGCAAATAAATGTCACGGTGACTCATTTATTTCAATTTAGAATAAGCATATTTCCCCCTCCCATCCCCTGGGTAGGAACTGAAAAGATAGCTTTTCTCTTTTTATCTGATATTCAAAAATTTTAATTAAAGTTTTATACTTCAAAGGATGCTTTATTACATTATTCTAGACTTTATTTACAGAAAAATGGCAAACTTGGTCTCTTCATTATTTACAACAAACACACAGAGGTAATATTTTTTTTATTAAAAATCAACCCTTTCTTCTTCTAAACCCGTCCCTCTCCTCAACCCATCCTTCTCCTCAACCCATCCTTCTTTTCAACCCATCCTTCTCCTCAACCCATTCTTTTCCTCAACCCATTCTTCTCCTCAACCCATCCTTCTCCTCAACCCATCCTTCTCCTCAACCCATCCTTCTCCTCAACCCATCCTTCTCCTCAACCCATCCTTCTCCTCAACCCATCCTTCTCAACCCATCCTTCTCCTCAACTCATCCTTCTCCTCAACCCATCCTTCTCCTCAATCCATCCTTCTCCTCAACCCATCCTTCTCTTCAACCCATCCTTCTCCTCAACCGATCCTTCTCCTCATCCCATCCTTCTCCTCAACTCATCCTTCTCCTCAACCCATCCTTCTCCTCAACCTATCCTTGTTATAACAATCTTGTTTAATGTTGTTTGAAATTCTGTGTAGAACACTATTTTATGTAGAAGTATGTAGCTAGATATTTCAAGTTAAGTGGATGTTAGGATACCCCCTCTAGAGAATATATTATTATGTATTATAACAAAACATAATATATCTACCACACTTACAAAACAACAAAAAAATAAACACTTTTCAAGAAAAACAAATGTGGAAGTATACTTGGTCCAATCTGTTACATCGCGCGTTTTAAAATCCTTTACATTAGAAGGGTAAAAAGCAAGTTTTTAATATTTAAGTTATCTATAAAAAGTAATTGTATGATTATGATACTATTTTGCATCAATTAAAAATATTTGTTGTTTAAGTAACTTTGAGAAAACCTAGAACGGTAACTAAGTTTTAATCAAAGTATTGAAAAAATCCGCGAACTTTTTTTTAAACCTTTGTTTTAAACTTGGGGATTAAGTTTCAAAGTTATATTTTGCACAAATTTTGGATATTTTAGTTAATCCTTGTTAACCTAGGTTATAATAAGGCATTAGTATTCTAAAATAAGGCAATTTATCCAGATTAAAAGGAACAATATTTAACAAAACTTTCAAACTCTCACACTTATGCTTTATAGTATATCTGCAAAGAGGGCAAAACAGAGCAGAGAGACTTTTTTTAAAATATATACTAACTTAAGAACCCAGCGTTGCCCAGGTTACTCATAGTTACTCCCACCGTTTACCCGCAATGGGTCGACTTTACCGGGAAACTAAATTATTGCTATTATCACCGATCCATTCATTTTAGTCTCAAAAATACAAGGCACAACCATTCCCGTGGTTCTCCCGAGTTGGCCAATCAAAAGATGAGGCAAAAAAATGTTCTGTGAGGTTAAAGATACATTTCAAACGTTATGTAAAATCTATTATTGCATAAACACAGAAATATCTTCTTCCACAACTTCTGAGCAGTCAAGGACCAAATTTAATGAATTGTGAGAAGTTGAACCACTTTTCTCATTTTTGAACCGCTGCACAAGATAGGTTTTTAGCTTAGGCTACATAGTTCAACTTCTTCTTATTAATCATTAAATTTGATCCCAGGCTAATTTTACAATAAGACTTCCGTACGAAAGATATAAAAGTTTACTACATCTTACAGCACATATACCATTGTTGACAGATGACAGTAAACACACCAGATAAACTTGAATAATAGGACTGTCGGAATTCTGGTGGGGGATATTTATTCTCCCCGGACAAATCTTATCCGGTTAGCCGCAAACACACACAACAGAGTAACCCCCGTCTCAAGAAATCGATAACAAAAGCTTTATTTCAGTATTAAAAGACGTTTTTAAAACTTCTGAAATAAATTACAGATGAATATTTAACGAAATTCACTAATTCTGCATATGAAAGTATTCTTGTTTAACTTTTATGGGTTCACAATAAACGAAAGTGTTTTAGGCTCCGTCCCCGGAGAACAAAGAAATGGGGGGCTGAACTTATTTGGTTTGGTGTCTCCGAGAGGGGATTTCAGTTAAAGACGACATTACACAGAGGTCTTAAAGTTATTTATCTATATATAAATACTTTCCTTGTCTGTTTAAGTGCTTTGTTTGTTTTGGTGTGTGTTTGAGTGGGTGTTTGTATCCAATAAACTTCAAAAATGCTAAACTAATTCAGTCCAATTTTTGTGGGACCTCAAATGGCCACAGGGAAGGTTTATGAATGCTCAGAGTTTTAAAAATTTGAAAAATTATTGATATTCGTGAAATCTTGAAAATCCGCGAAAAAGTTGGATATCCGCGAAGTTCGATTTCATGGTTTTATCGAAGAGGATTAAGATTAAGCATCAATTAAAATTTGAAATACAAGAAGGGCGCGAAGCCTTGTATATATATATATATATATAAATACAATATTTTGGATAATTTTCAGAATTTTCGGACATTTTGTTTTTGCAAGGAAATACTTCAATTCTTTACAAACATAAAATAATATAAAAAATGTTTAGTTGAATTTAAATTGTTTCAAACTTATAAAAGTTACATTTTGTATTTTAAGCTGATTCAACTTCAACTAAATCAGAGTTTTTTTTAAGTAAAGGGGGATTATCATAATATTGGTTTAAAGGGATTATCAGGTTATTTAATCTTTTTTAAAGTGGTATTTCTAACATTTTAAAGGAGAATATTTCGTTATTCAATCATGAAAAGTGTTTAATTCTGATATTCTCTTTCATTTCTTTCTGTAGATTAAATCCACAGGTAATTCTTCTCTAAAGGAACAATTTATACTTTATATATCTATATAAAGTTGTTTATCTATTTTGGTCTGTTTGTTTGTTTGTTTGTCTGATTTTATCTTAGGAACCCATGGACCGATTTGCCTCAAATATTAATTTGAGCATTCGGGAGACCCACGGGAATCTTCTTAGCTTGTAAGTCAAAGACAGTCTTTAATTCTTATTTGTCATAAGTATTGGTATATGTGTGGCTAAAGGGAATTGATTCTTAAATTTTCTAATCCCAATATCTTTGCAATTTGAAATTTCAAAATTAGATTAATTGACCTAGCAGAATACTAGGAAATATCCTAGATTTACAACATTTGGTTGCAAAGATATAGGGATACCAACAATGGATGAGACTTCATAGATGACTGTTAAGAATTTAAACTATCTGAACCTTGTGTTTATTATTCTCTGTAACCGTAAACTTCTTTCTTTCTTTGCCTAATCAGTGAATACGTCATTAAAAGATTGTTTTCAATGTAGAAAACTTAGTTTAACCTTGGATTCGTCAGATTAAATGAGTTTTATGTCGTCTTTAAATCTGATTCTTTGTGGGTCCCTCCGTACTTGATATCTGAAACATAGTGCTAGCTACTTATGTGTAAACATTAATTTTGTCATGTTATTTTATCATTTTTAAACCTGTTATTATTCAGTTCTGAATATTTGTGTTTAATCTCTCTGGTCAGAGAAGTGAATCTATCAAATTTGCATTTTCACACCATATTCAGTGAAGTAAACAAAAGATAGTAAATTGTAAATTAAAGTAGTAAACTGAAGATAGTATATTAAAATAGCAAACTAAAGTAGTGAACTAAAGTAGTAAACTAAAGTAGTAAACTAAAGTAGTAAACTAAAGTAGTAAACTAAAGTAGTAAACTAAAGTAGTAAACTAAAGTAGTAAACTAAAGTAGTAAACTTTTGGGAGGCAATGTTGTTTTTACAAGATTTTAGCGACAGTATCTCATTCATTACCAAAGCTCTTCTTTGATTTGCAGAACCTGAACTTTCATTCAAACTTTTTGAAAAAGAACAAATTATTTTTATAGAATTAACGTCAGCCAGAATAAAAATTTGTTAGAGTAGAACTTTAAGTACACTATGCAGAGATTTAAAATATTTCCCAAAAAATCTAGGGTCCATTCAAATCTAACAACTGTGATGCACACCCACAAAATTACATGTACGCTAGCCCAGAATAGTTTAGATCGATGGATAGAATCAAATCTATAAGCGGGCCGTTAGCAAACACTTCACATTAAATCAAGACTTAAAGGGAGTGACCGGCTATGTAAGGTAGTTTAACTGAGTATGCATTGTTGTGGAAAACTTCTTTCGGGTTCATTTGAGACACATTAAACTTTTTAAAGATCTGTAAATCCTGAGCTTGAGCGCATATGTGACGTTCAAAACTCCTACTTTGGGGATGGATACGCTTTCAGAATTAGTTTTTTATTTATTATTAAATAACAACTACGAAAAATAAAGTAAAAATTATACAGTAATCTAATTAGATTGTTAGGAACATATTTCTCAATAGAAATTTGTCAATAAATCAATGCTAAAATCGATTATTTCGTTTTCATTATTATATTGAATTAATTATTTACTTTGAATTTATTCGCAGATTTCTTCAAATTCTTCAAATGTCGTCTTTTCAATAAGAATTCTAGAAAATCTGCGAAAATCTTTGTGAATAATAAGGAACCAGAATAAATAGAAAATAGAAACTAATTTGAACAAGATAACTTATTTTCGATGATAAGATTAATTTTTATTTTCTCAACATGTTCCTTTACATGACGTCTGTAGTTTATTATAGAACATTTTTACATTTTATGTCGTCGTTATTTAATAATTTAAAAAAACTAATTCTGAAAACGTATCCACCCCCAAAGCAGGAGTTTTGAACATCGAATTTGCGCTCAAACTCAGGATTTACAGATCTTTTAAAAGTTTAATATGTCTCAAATGAATCCGAAAGAAGTTTTCCACAACACTGCATATTCAGTTCAACTACCTTACATAGCCGGTCACTCCCTTTCAGAAAAAACTGTTATAGTTTCCACTTCGATTTTTGAGATTTTTAACTATTTTGTTAGTTTGTTTTTTCTAAAATCATCTCAAATTTTGTTTCATGATCATCTGTATTCTATACACAAAGGAACTGAGCTTTTGCCACAAACTCTGATTTCTATTCTTCTTATCTTTGAAACTCGTAATAGTAGACTTGATTTAATAGTCGCAGTTTTAAATATCAACGGTTTGTTGCCATCTTGAGATATTATACATATATAATAATATTGGGATTGGAAGATTTGAGTTTGTGGCAAATTCAGTTTTTTTCTCAATATCTTACAATAAACATAACAATATTAATTTAATTCAGTTCTATTCTCAATATCTTACAATAAACATAACAATATTAATTTGTGGAACTGTAAGATATCTTATTGTTTAACTAGCTTTGAAACCCGACTTTGCCTAAAAATTAAAATTTTCTTACATGCTACATATATATACCCTCATTTGCGCAGCTGCCAAGTTTTGGATCTAATTAACTTAAAACCTGTATTTTGCCTTCTCAAAATGAATAAAACAAAATCAGTAAAAAGCGACCAAATATTTTTTACATGGGACTAGAAGAAGAAAACATTTCAAAATTAAAATTTATTCACATTACGGACACTTTTAGTTTTTAAACGTTCTATAAAAAATAAAACTTGATTTCGCATTAAATATCTAGATTTGCAAATTAATGAATGTGTAAAAAATGCATGACATGTATAATAAATTTGCTTATTGTTAAATTTTACAAGGTTAAAATTGGACAATAATTCAACTAATTTATTAGTTGCGCGTTTAATTTGCTCATGCTTGCTTAGACTTTTATTTTAACAATGCATACAGTTGATTGATTAATTGTTGCATACTCCTCCAAACCCAACTGGAGTGAATCTAAACTCAGCATTGAGACAGCTGTACTCTCCAGTGCTGGTCTTAACGTTGCAGTAGTCAGTCATATACTTATCCAAGGAGAAATCCTTTATCCTCAGTTCCTGAATACAAACTTAATTCAACAAGATGGTATTCCAGTAGGATTAAATGAGAACAATACAAAATTTACCCATGAAACCAGGAGACGTCAAGAGCAGTTATAGACATTAGATCACTCTGAAACTTGGCACTCAAATTTTTGGACAGCCTTCACTTAAGTGTCACATAGCCTTGGTCTTTGGTTTTACCTTTTTTCACACTTTTTTGTAGCCCTAGATATATTCATTTAAAAAAATGCAACGCGTTTTTTCTAGCTTAAGTTTAAAAGATATATTTGATGAAAAACTGCTCAAATTTTTTTGTGAGAGCGTGCATATTTTGATTTGCAGCAAGGTAACATTGACCTAGGATACATCCAAGAAACCCAATATTTTAGGAGACTGTGATGTAAAACCCTTTCATTGTCCTGATTAGGATTTTCAGACTTTTTGTTGATTATTTTAGAAATTGTTAGCGGTGCCAGCCGTTAATGAACCTTTAACAAGTTTCAATATATCTTCTATCATAGCTAATTAGGATTTTCAGACTTTTTGTTGGATATTTCAGAAATTGTTAGCGGTGCCAGCCGTTAATGAACCTTTAACAAGTTTCAATATATCTTCTATCATAGCTAATTAGGATTTTCAGACTTTTTGTTGGATTTTTCAGAAATTGTTAGCGGTGCCAGCCGTTAATGAACCTTTAACAAGTTTCAAATATATCTTCATATCATAGCTAATTAGGATTTTCAGACTTTTTGTTGGATATTTCAGAAATTGTTAGCGGTGCCAGCCGTTAATGAACCTTTAACAAGTTTCAAATATATCTTCATATCATAGCTAATTTTCCATACCTATATACCTTCATTTGTGCAGCTGCCAAGTTTTGAATCTTTTCAACTTAAAACTTGTATTTTGCCTTCTCAAAATTAATAAAACAAAATCAGTAATAATTGACAAAATATTTTTTACATGGACTAGAAAAAAGAAAACATTTCAAAATTAAAATTTATTCACATTTCGGACACTTTCAGTTTTGACACATTCTATTAAAAATAAAACTTGATTTCGCATTAAATATCTAGATTTGTGTACTTAAATTGCATGATTTTTGCAGATTAATGAAAATTTTATTGCAAAAAATGCATGACATATATAATAAATTTGCTTATTGTTAAATTTTACAAGGTTAAGGTTGGACAATAATTCAACTAATTTATTAGTTGCGCGTTTAATTTGCTCATGCTTAGACTTTTATTTTAACAATGCATACAGTTGATTGATTAACCCAACTGGAGTGAATCTAAATTCAGCATTGAGACAGCTGTACTCTCCAGTGCTGGTCTTAACGTTGCAGTAGTCAGAAATATAATTATCCAAGTTGAAATTATTTATCCTCAGTTCCTGAATACAAACTGAATTCAACAAGATGGTATTCCAGTAGGATTAAAAGAGAACAATACAAAATTTACCCAAGAAACCAGGAGACGTCAAGAGCAGTTATAGACATTAGATCACTCTGAAACTTGGCACTCGAATTTTTGGACAGCCTTCACTTAAGTGTCGCATAGCCTTGGTCTTTGGTTTTACATTATCAAATCACTTACACTTTTTTGTAGCCCTAGATATATACATTTTAAAAATGCAACGCGTTTTTCTAGCTTCAGTTTAAAAGAAATAATTGGTAAAAAACTGCTCAAATTTTTTTGTGAGAGCGTGCATATTTTGATTTGCAACAAGGTAACATTGACCTAGGATACATCCAAGAAACACAATATTTTAGGAGACTGTGATGTAAAACCCTTTCATTGTCCTGATTAGGATTTTCAGACTTTTTGTTGATTATTTCAGAAATTGTTAGCGATGCCAGCCGTTAATGAACCTTTAACAAGTTTCAATATATCTTCTATCATAGCTAATTTTCCATACCATATATATACCTTCAGATCGGCATTTACTTTTAAAACTCAAAGTTTCCAGTGCCCGACAAATTTTACCTTAGCAACCATGATTGGTTTATCAGTCCAGGTGTACACAACATCCTCAGCAGTCCATCCATAGCTGGCAATCTGAACCGGGCAGATAAATTCAGTTTTAGGACTGTTGAAACCACAGGTAGTTTTCAATGTTAACCTAGTTAAATATTTTCTTAGTATTTCATGATTTTTTTTAGTGCTGCAGGGTTTCTGTATTAGAGTAACTGAATATAGTGGGTCAACTTAGAACGAAATGTATTTTTAAAAATGGGGAACTATAACATTTACTTTATTATTTCTATGATGTTTGGTCCATCACCAACAAACAATTTTATATAAACCAATTATGTTTAGAATAAATCTGTTTGATTAAAACAATGTTTGAATTTCCTGGCTATACACTTTTTTTGCTAATTTCTCAGCAATATATTCAAACAATTAACAGAGTACAAGGTGTCTCAAAAAAACATGGGAATTTAGAAATAGTTATAAGTTCGTCTTCGATTGTGAATTTTTATAAAGTGTCAGAAAGTGTATAAAACCAGCTTTATTTGGCTTTGCGAATTACTTGATGTTTCCCATTAATTTTACAGGTTATGAAGATGGCTGACTACATGTTAAAGACACAAACTTCATTATTTTCCAATTGTGATGTTTAATATTATTCTGATAACAGAAACTGTAATTGTAATTTCAAGGGACCTTCCAATATACTTTGACTGACAGTGAATGACAGGCTTTTCCTTATTTATTCAAAGGCATTTTTGTAATTGTTTAACATTTCATTTACAAGATGATTTTTATTTAAGGAATAATAGTATTTACTTTTTAGAAGTGGCAAAATATCAAGATATATATTTGTGAAAACTGTGTTTGCTAAGAAAAATCTTAGTTTTAAAGTGATTAATGTGAGTTCACACTGAACGCTAGTGTACACTAAAATTTAAAGCTTTTTACACATCATTCAATAGAGATATACAAAGAGATCTCTGTCCTCAATGATCGGTCTACAGTTTAAAGCTGGGTACTATTGTGAATCAGATACGCCTCTCTTCTTGACGGTCACTTGAAATTACGCTAACCATGTCTTTCAATGAAAATAAAAAAATTAGATTTTAGATGATTAATATAAATTTTGAACCTGACACTTTGAAGTACATCCCCGTTAGGATAAACTCTAATGTATTCATTAGGCACCATTGTATTGTGAATTTTAGCCTCAAGTTCATTCCTAAAAATATCGTCGGTTCAATTAGTTTTCAGAGAAATTCCAATCTTACATATTTTCTTTGTATCATTCTTATAGGTGAATCAGTAGAAATATCTAATTAAACTTAAATTTGAAATTTTATTAATTAGTTTTTCCGAATAAAAATAAGATTATAAACTACCTTTTGAATATAAATATATATTCAATTATTTTACTTGACTTATTCTTTTAAGGTTTTTTTCAAAGGATATTTTTGGAATTCTTTTCATAAAATCTCGTTATTAAAAAAGAATAATAAGAGTTTTGAGAGTTCCTTTAAAGAAAAAATCATTACAAGGATTTTTAAAGATCAAAGAACAATTTGAAAACCAAATCAATAAAAAATAAGAGTGTTTTCAGAAACTTGTCTAAAATAATTTAATATTTGTTTGTTTCAAATTGATAGGATGGAAGTTGAGGAGGTTTGCGCAACTTTTGACGTATTTGAAGTTAGGACCATTAAAGAATCTTAGTTTACATTAAACTAAATTTAGTAACCTAGGATATTTCCTAATCCTACCCTACCTAGGATATTTCCTAGTCCTACCCTACCTAGGATATTTCCTAGTCCTACCCTACCTAGGATATTTCCTAGTACTAACCTACCTAGGATATTTCCTAGTACTACCCTACCTAGGATATTTCCTAGTCCTACCCTACCTAGGATATTTCCTAGTCCTACCCTACCCTACCTAGGATATTTCCTAGTCCTACCCTACCCTACCTAGGATATTTCCTAGTCCTACCCTACCCTACCTAGAATATTTCCTAGTCCTACCCTACCCTACCTAGAATATTTCCTAGTCCTACCCTACCCTACCTAGAATATTTCCTAGTCCTACCCTACCCTACCTAGAATATTTCCTAGTCCTACCCTACCCTACCTAGAATATTTCCTAGTCCTACCCTACCCTACCTAGAATATTTCCTAGTCCTACCCTACCCTACCTAGAATATTTCCTAGTCCTACCCTACCCTACCTAGAATATTTCCTAGTCCTACCCTACCCTACCTAGAATATTTCCTAGTCCTACCCTACCCTACCTAGAATATTTCCTAGTCCTACCCTACCCTACCTAGAATATTTCCTAGTCCTACCCTACCCTACCTAGAATATTTCCTAGTCCTACCCTACCCTACCTAGAATATTTCCTAGTCCTACCCTACCCTACCTAGAATATTTCCTAGTCCTACCCTACCCTACCTAGAATATTTCCTAGTCCTACCCTACCCTACCTAGAATATTTCCTAGTCCTACCCTACCCTACCTAGAATATTTCCTAGTCCTACCCTACCCTACCTAGAATATTTCCTAGTCCTACCCTACCCTACCTAGAATATTTCCTAGTCCTACCCTACCCTACCTAGAATATTTCCTAGTCCTACCCTACCCTACCTAGAATATTTCCTAGTCCTACCCTACCCTACCTAGAATATTTCCTAGTCCTACCCTACCCTACCTAGAATATTTCCTAGTCCTACCCTACTCTACCTAGAATATTTCCTAGTCCTACCCTACTCTACCTAGAATATTTCCTAGGAATACCCTACCCTTATAGAATTTAAATAACCTGAAGAACGTATCTGGAACCCAAATCTGTTTCTCTTCTCCTGATAAAAGAAATTATAAGATAATATTTTTTCTTATTTTTAAGTTGATTCCCCGGCCCTCCCCTCCCCGGCCCTCCCCTCCCCCAAACAAAAAATAACGAGTCAATTTGTTTTATCTGATCAGAGCGGGAAACTTCATAATTTGAAACACTGAATATCAATTGTGGACATTTATAATTCATTCATTTACTATAAAAGTTTGATAACAAATACAGACACGATGCTTTATATTGATATTCAATTGCAAAATGAACATAATAATAAGATGAAATAATCAGAAAAATAAAGAAACTGAACACATTAACTTTAATTGTCTAATTCAAATATTTTAACAAAATGATCCTTTCAGAATATTTAATTTTTAAATCGGTGATTCAAATTTGAACCGTCGGTATGCAGTACTTTAGAATCTTTTTCATTTTAAACTTTGATTATTTAATTTTGCAGAATTATAGTTTAAAACATAGATGTTCAACCAAATCAGTTTACTAAGATATAATGATTAAACATTTAGAGATAGATGTAAGTAATCAGATCTTTTTCGATACCTCGAGGCTAACCATAGTCAAAGTTGGTGACAAGCAATTTTTATTTTGTTATAGTGAGTTATAGATTGAATGAAATCAAATGGAAATTAATCAAAAATAAATGAAAAAAAAACTAATTTTCTTTTCCGAATTATTTTTTTCTTCACTTTTAATTAGATTTGATTTCTATTCAAGATAAATTCTCAAAAATAATAAAAGAACAATGATATTAGAAAAAAAAACTATTTTGTAAACCACTTTTATTTAAAAAAATGATTTCTACTGTTGACCTGAAATAAGGGTAAGGAAGTTCACGTTGACAGCATCTGGATTCTCATTGAAACTAAGTCTGCTATCCGACCATTTCTGTCTAAAATACATTCATTTCAAAGGCAGCGATTATCAAGGATTTAATGCAAGGAAAGTTATTTCAGAGGTGTACGCATTTTGCACTGCAGTGTACTGTCACTGGGCGGTAATGTAAACACAAGACGGATGTCGAATCCTGACATGGGATCCATCTTTCACATAAATAGCCAATGAAATATTCTGGTCATAGGAAACTATTATATGAATTATCAAAATTATCAAAATTCAATGCTTTTATAACCTCCTCTGATGCTAAATGAACACTGATGCATCTATTCTTGTTTACAAATTCCGCCCAGAGAGAACCGGCCGCAAATTTTAATTTTCTTATTCTTTTATCTTTTCAACTTGAAGTTTTAGCCCTTTGGAAATACAAACTACGAATTCAGCCTGAGTCCAAAAATAAAGAACGAAAAGTTTTAACTTAAATTTTAAGTTCATGGTTAAATGCCACTTCTGACTTAATTTAAACCTGAACTTTAATCGTGAGGTTAAATATTTAACCGTGAGGTTAAATATTCAACTCGCCGAAATCTACGAGTTCAAATTTAAACACTGCAGGGTTAAAATCTTGAAATCCCGCAATCCCTATTTGTCTATCATAAAAACCTTGATTTAATAAATTTCAGGTTTAGATTAATTAATGTATGCACGTAAACCCAAAATACGGTTGTAACTGGAAATATGTTTTGTTTTCCGTCACGTAAATAATGTAAAATTTAAAAAACAGCTGATTATCGATAGTTATGTAATAATTCTCCGTAAATCCTTTTCTCTGATTTTAACTTTTAACCTCGAACTTAAAATTCGCGCATTCTTTAGTTTTAGACTCTGGTCAAATATTAAATATTTGAAATATCCTAGTGTTACATCATCAGCTGATGCAAAAATAAAGAATAAAAAGTTAGAGTTGCAAAAAATAATTACATTAAAAAAAATTAAATCATTTTAAAATGTGATACCTAAATGTCAACTGGTACTCCATTGATCCTAAATAGAAATGTATGTGAAAAATGTTTAAAGGGAATCATATCGTTCTTTTTTTTCTCATCCAATTGAATAATGCTTAAACAAGAAAAACATGTTTCATTTACTCGAAGGAAATTAAAACTTTTGAGGGATTCAACAACGTCTGAGCGTACATGTGTCCTGCATATACATTATACATATAAGATATTAGATTTCTAAGAACTGTTGCATACCAAAAACCAGCTTTTCATAAAAGAATGAATATTAACATGGAATTGCATCTAATTTTACAATTCAGCCGTATATATTAATAATATTAAAACATTTCCTATAAAGGAATAAGAATAGATATATCTGACCTGAGACGCTATCAACCTCCTTGATATATCTGAGATAAAGGTTGACCGATACATTTACTTTATGATCTGGTTTAATGTGTCGGTCATATCTCTCTAGCAGGCTGTGGGTCAGCTCACTCTAGAAACAGAGAGATAATAAAATTGTGGATTTTCAAAGCAAATATCATCGAAAAGATCTGTTATTAGGTGTGTCCAAAGATCTGTTATTAGGTGTGTCCAAAGATCTGTTATTAGGTGTGTCCAAAGATCTGTTATTAGGTGTGTCGATCTGTTATTAGGTGTGTCCAAAGATCTGTTATTAGGTGTGTCCAAAGATCTGTTATTAGGTGTGTCCAAAGATCTGTTATTAGGTGTGTCCAATTTATCATTTCAGGTTTTTGATTTAAAGCAGAGTTGATAATTATTGATTTTAATGGTGTTGTTCAGAAATCTGTAAAATTTTAATTATGAAAATTTGGTCATTACATACAGGGTGATTAAAAAAAAAGTTTAATTAGCGGCGCCAGGTGCAAAATTGTACCTTTTTTGTGTAACTCTCTTGTATGATGTTCTTTCAATATTTTTTTGAAATTTTTTATTTTGTTTGGTATTCCAATGGCACAAACAAATCCGCAAACCTTTTTTTTCTCTCAAATCAAATTAGTTCAGAAAATCGAACATGTGTTTAAAAATTATTTCAATCGAAATCTAAAATTTTATGAAGATTGAATCACAAGTTCTAACTTGATTTTTCAGAAAAAGTTGTTTTTAAATGGCTCTGCAGGTTTCAATTGAACCGCGTATATTTAAAACTTTAGGATTTACTACGAAGAAAGGAACTAGAAAATTTAAATAACTTTTCTTTAAAAATTAGACCAGCACTGAAAATTGCGAATTTTCTTTTTAAAAGTTTGCGAATTTTCTGTGATTCAATCTTTTTAAAGTTTTAGATTTTGATATAATTTCTATACACATTTTTGTTTTTCTGAACTTTTGATTTTGAGTGAAAAAAAGGTTCGCGATATTTTTTGAGCCATTGGACAAACACAAAATAAAAATTTTTCAAAAAATAAAGAAAAAAACACATTAAAGGAGAGTTGCACAAAAAGGTACAATTTTGCACCGGGCGCCACATATCACATTTTTTTTAATCACCCTGTTTATCTTAAAACATGTTCAGGGAACCTTTTTACAAAGAAATCATTTACAAATTATCAAAGTTCTTTGAGACATTTTATAATTTTATGAAAATGAACTGGGAAGGAAAGAACGCATGATTTCCTGTTTTCCACGGTTTGTACGTTACAAATCAGAGTAAATTTGAGTTTAATTAAACAAATGATTAAAGGAAATAAGTTTTTACTTCAAACTCTATCTTTTTAATCCCTATATCTTTGCAACCTAATGTTATAGTCATTTAATATTTCAAACTGTGAATTCTGTTAGAAATTAAATTGAATTATTTACGATCTGGATTAAATATTGAATATTGTATGGACGCTACGATAGAAGTAAGCTTTGTAGAGATCACTCTAAATTTGATTCGACGTTAGCCTATTCCCCCTTTTATTTTCGCGAACACTCCCTTTAATATTGAATAGAATGGTCTGTGGTAGTGTCGACGTAATTTACTCCCAGTATCTTTTATTCGCAGACAAAGATTAAAGGATATATTGTTCGGATCCGGAAATAGAACTTTTTAAATGTAGGGATTCGTTTAAATTTATGTTAACTAAAGGGAGAGACCGGTTAGACATGGCAATTGACCTGATAATGCAGTATTGTAGAGAAAAACGTTAGGATTCATTTGATACCAATGAAACATGTAAAAAACAATTTTATTGACTAATTTCCAGTTTATGAAAATATTTCTTAAGAGAAATTATCGATGGGCATAGTGGAACCGTATGAATTGGTTGTTTCATTATGAATATATAACCTTTGCTGTTTCTTTAATTATATTCGCAGATTTCATAAAAAATTTCGTCTTCTCAATTAAAATAAAGAACAATTGCCACCCTAGCTGAAATCAAATTTACATAAATCTACGAGATTTTAAAAGTAATTTTTATTGATATAAATTCAATATTTTTTTCAACCTGTTTGAGCATGCAACTTATAGTTTGTAGAAATACGTTTTGTCCCTGTTATTGAAGAATTGTAAACCAAAGGTTTCTTGAGGTGACTGAAACAACAGATGAAATGTTACAAACGACTGTAAGCTCTTAATTAAAAATTGTACACCGTAAAAATGTCTCACATGGTATCTAATGAATCCTAAAGTTTTCCCAACAATACTGCACTTTTAGCTAAACTACCATTTTTAGCTGGGTTCTCACTTTAAGCACGTGTAAAAATAACCTAAACACGTGATTGCAGTTTAGAAAAAAAGAAAATGTTTTACTAATCTCTTTATCTTTGCAAACCAATGTTGTAGTCAGGAGAGCTTAGATATTTAAAACTTTGAATACTGTTCAAATATTCTGCAAGGTTGAAATGTCAAAGGTTTCCACTATCAGGTTGCAAAGATATAAAAATTTGAAAATTTGAGTTTGTGGCAAAGACTCAATTCCTGAAGAAGAAAAAGATTAATTTTCCAAACGAAGAAGCACAAGATCGTGATTCTTTCATGAAAAAACATTTATTATTATTATTTTTAGTTTTTAATATTAAGCATTCTTGAGCAATCCAATAAATGAACTATTTAATAACTTTAAACAAATATTTTGTTGGACATTTTTATTCTAAAATAAAAACTTTGTTATATACCTTATCACGTTTTTTTCATGTACCACATATGGCGCAGTGGGGTCTCTGGGTTGGGTGGGGTGGGGGAGGGGAATTGAGTTCATTTCATACATCTTTCATCTTTGTCAAATCATTGGCTTGAACTTTTTTTTTTTGGAGAAAAGTTTCCAATTGTAGATATTTGTTGAAGTTCTTAAATCCTTCCGAAAACTAGCCGTTTTTGTGAAAACTGCAAAATTAGCTTTTGCCTTTTTTACACTAGGCTTTACGATTATAACCAATAAATTAGGAAGTTATACAAATCAAACATTACACATTCTAAGTTTCTCAAGCATTTACATTTTTTTCTCTTTAATAGTTATCCAGCATATATACACTGTGAACACTGTATAGTCTAATGAAATAAAATCAAATTTTATTTTTACGAAACATTTGATTTTGAGAAAAGTGGTGTTCGTATGTTCAAATCAGTCGAATTTAAAACAAATGCAAATATCAGAAATTATTTTCAGTAATTTTCATTTCATCTTTACCCTATCCCAACTGACATCTGGTTTATTCCTAATAGACTGAGAGGGGCGAGTCATTGCGACCCCACCCCCCTTTATTTCCTTCTTTGATACAATATATCACTTTTGATAGATTTTTTGAGGGCCCTTGGGTTCTACTTAAATAATCTGAAGAAAAAAATGCAAATTTTAAAAAATCCAAATTCTTATGGCAAAATCTTTGCAAGGAAATTTTGCGAAATATGACAAATTTACATTTTTGAAAAGACCTTGACCAAGCAAATTCAAGTATGCAATAATATTTGCAAATTTTCCAGAAAAACTGAAAATGTGCAAATATCTTCGCTACATTTCTTAGCACATATTTTGTAATCTGCATCCTTTTGTTGTAGAGTTAAGAAGAATATTCTGATAGTAACCTGTCACCTTTCTCTTTATGAACCCCTAAAATACTACTTAAAGGGACTGTAAGCGTAATTTTAAGTGATCCTTCATGTAAAGATGGCAATCCCGACTTACAATGTTTTGTCTGATCAAGTATGATAATTAGATTTATTTCATGATTTCTCTGCAAAGTGACTTACACATTTCTCGTTTAAAGTAATAATGGAGGAATTGAACTTTATAGTCGATCTGTATTTAGTATTTACACATATTAATATTATAAATAACATGATTAAAACAAGTTTAATCGGTTAGTAATGTTGCTTAAAGAATGGGATACAACTACATATTTACTTAAAGCAAGAATATCCTTCAGAAGAACTGCACTACACCGGAAATGGACTTTTCCTCATGTTTTCTCAACTTTTTGATGATTTTTTATCCCTAGCTTATACTCTTGATGAAATTTCATTAAAAGAGTCGAGAAAACACTTGGAAAAGTAAATTCCCGATGAAGTTGGCAGTCCGGTCCGTGTTTTTACCCCTCGCTAATAGTAAATAAATAGTTATTTTGTTTTATTCAATTTTATTTTGATTTTTGATATTTTTTCTCTGACCTGAGTTGACACATAGTCGTTTACAGCTAAAGCACTGCAACTAAACAAAAACCATATTAAATAAAGATAAAAATGGTTTTTAAACATTTTGAAGTTTTTGTCTTAAATTGTTATTAGAATTTTATATATATTACTCATGTATACAAAATAAAGGTTAGAATGTTGGACTTATAAGATATCTTATTGATTTGATATAATTGCCGAGAAATGTCTTCTTTAATATAATTTTTAATTATAATTAATTACCACTTACCAGTATGTTAGTAGGAGAACGACGCTAGCTCTCTTCATCGTAAATCCTTAATATCAAAACTGATCAATTTGAACTTTTTTTAGATTTCAAAAGCAAGAATTTTTTGCGAATTTCAGGCTCATCTACATAATATAGCTCTTTGCTCATGTTAGCTATGGCTGCCAAACGGTCCACTGCTGAACCAAATTTGCTAACATTTTTAAAGTAACTCATGGATACCCCAGGGTTGACATATAGGCGAAAATACAATTTTTTTTCATTCGATATTTTAAAAATTTGGTTTCAACTTTTTTCTCCCAAAGTTCGACATTTTTTTCCATGGGCAACGCCGGGCACTACAGCTATTAATTATAAATAAACCGTAAATTGTTTTATTGTTATCAAACGAATTCTAAAAAAATCTCGATAATACTGCACTCTTACTTCAACTACAATGGAAGGTGATTATATCAATACAATGAAGACGACTTTCGAATTCAATATTTATTTAAGTTAAGCTGTTAAACATGCTGGATACACACAAACACAGAAGTCAAGAGTGTTTATCGATTAAAAAAGCTTCTCTTTGATTACTTATTAGTTTGTAATTCGAAAAAAGCTTGTTAACAATCAAAACTTAAATAAAAAAATCGTCTTCATTACCATTACCTAACCAGTCTCTTTAAATATTTTCTGTGACAGCTCATGTTATAAGCAAGGGAAGGTGTGATAATATAACAATTTTATTAAGTTTGTTGGTACTTACAGTATATCTTATCTGTCCTACAAGTTCGAGTTTACTGAATCTAGTCAGTTAAAATCTTAATAAACTAGATTTAAAATATTTATATCATAAACATATAATTATATGTCAGACATTTGGGTGACTTATATTTTAAATTATTTAATAATTATTCTCAGAGAGTTTTCAAAATAATATTGTTTTTCTTTAATCAAATCGCAGTTTTAAATTTTCGACGGGTAACACTTTTAATTACTTAATAAAAAATTGAATTTAAGTTTTTTTAATGTTTTGTTTATCGATCAAGCACATGCCTTTTTTAGAAATCCCATCTGCAGCTGCAGTATGAACAAAGTACACATGTACAGTTTGTGCAGTATGAAACATTAGCAGCTATCTGAGATTTAATAAAAACACACGTGTGAAAGTGTCAAAAATAATGATTATACAATTGTCAAAAAAACATTTAAATATTTGATAATATTTTTTGAAGAAAATATGGGTGAAAAACCTCAATAAATGCCTTAATAAGCCCCGAGAGTACATATTTGTTCAAAAAATAGATAAAATGTTAAAAGAATCCTTTTAACTGTGATTGTGATTTCAGCTTTTAAATTCGGAGTAAAAATCGATGCACATGACGACTTTAATATCTTGTTAAACCTTCTAATTTAAACAGCTTATGTTTTTGAATCAGATATATTTTTTATTAATAACCTTGATTTACTCCAATTTTTAAATTGTCATTAAGTTTGAATTGAATCAAAATTACTCCAGATTTAATATTTTCTTGATTCTTTGAACAAATTAAATGTTTACACAAGTTTTCCGTATATTTAAAAAAATAAACTTTAATCATTGGAAACAAAAAAACAGTTTGCAAAATTGAAAAATCAGGATTACGAAGAAGAAGAAGAAAAATAAGACGAAGAATTTTGTTCTAGACAATTCTTCGATTTGGGAGATTTTTTATTTTTCTTTGATGATGTATAAATTAATAAATTAAACCTGATGGAGCACACCTTGGATTTTAAAAAACAACTATAATTTTAAAACTCAATAGATTGAAATATCTAAAGTCTACGATATTGAGTTGCAAAGTTATATCTGCTATAGAATATCAGAGTTTGAGGCAAAGACTCAATTCCTATCGTATTCTTGGATTTTTTTCTGATTAGAATCTCAAACATGAAATTCACATTTTTAAGTCAACTCCTTCCTGATTGGTCTATTTTTGTAAAATAGGGGGGGGGTCCCTTAGAGTTGAGATAGGAGAGTGTGATATATGTCACTAATCCATCTTTTCAAGGCCTGCTCATTAAAAAATTATACCTTCATCTTTACAAATTCATTTTTCATGGGCTATTCAAATGTATAAATTTTAGCCCTGTAGCTTAGTTATAAAAAATATTTAATTTTTTAAAAAACGTCGACCCGCCTTATGCATAAAAAATAAATTTTTACCCATTTTTTTCAGAACTATGAAGTTAAACAAGTGAATATGTTTTAGTATTCTATCCTGAAAAAAATGTAAAACTTATGATTAAACTTTTGAAGAAAAATTCGACTTTAAGACTCACGTTATTAGTTTACGCATGAAACACAGCAATTATGCAGCACAAAACTGATCAATTTAGAGTAATTGATTTTTAAGATACAGGGTTAACCACAAAGGATGAGACTTCTGAAGAGACGATTGTAAGAAATAGTTATACTGTTTGTTTCCTTACATTTACGATTCCCTGCCACTTTTTTGTGCTAAATTATTGAATAAGCCATTAAAGGTTAATATATCTAAGGCAGAATACATATATTAATCCGGGAACTGTCATATTTCAAGAGTTTCCGGTCGTCTTTACAGTCTCATTCTTTTTGAGTAAGCCTGTATAAACTTGGCAGCATTAAATACATGTGATTTTTTAAATGGCGTCTTCCTCATGGCTTTTTGTGTTCAATTGTATTGACATCGGGCCGCAACTCTGTAAACCTTATTTTGCAAATATATTTCTGTTGCGCTATCTGTAATTTTAGGAGCGTCTTGGGATAAATCCTATTATGTTCAATAATACTGCGTCCGCCAGAAAAAATGACTTTTCCCCCTTGCCAACAACAATGGCTGGGCACAGTCCAAATTTGTCGAGCCTTTTCGTTAACGGTAGTTCCAAACATTAAAAAAGAAAATTACAGGTATCCGTTAATGTTAGTTTCGTTAACGGTATGTTTTGTTTGTTTTTAAAGTTGACGTTAGTTAACGATCTCAATTTTAATGAAAAACAAAAGATGACGGCACTGTTTTTTTTTCAAAAACGGCTAATCTCTTCCTGCTACCCTTCAGTACATTTTGAAATTCGAAGTTTAAATGAAATTATATTGATTTTAACAATTTAATAAAGTTGCTAAAATGAAATGAAATGTGAACGAACTCAATTTAATTTGAAAATTTTCCTCTTGTTTTGTTTGTCAAATCCATTCATTTTTATTTTCCATTTTTTAACAAAGAAGAAATATTTAATAACATTTTCCGTCAAATTTTATTTTTATTTTTAGACTTTATAGAAATAAATTTAGCTAATGCTCAAAGTCATTTTCAAAGCAAGATGTTCAAAAGTAAATTCATTATGCGCTAAAAATTACACATTTCAAAATTTTAAAACCGTTGAGCCTACGGTATATTCAAATAAAAAAACGAAGGCAATATAGGTATTAACGCGTATTATATTGCGTATAGCCATATAGTCTTATATTACGTCACCAGAACTTCCGCCAATGGCAGTCCAGTATCGTTGTCACGTGACTACGTATGTATCACGTGACCAGTATACTTTACTACCATTGGCGGAAGTTCTGGTGACGTAATACGGACTATCTGGACTATACGCAATAATACTATTAATTATATCTATTAAAAATTAAAAAATAAAATTGAAAAATTATTACAGGAGTAAATCTAAAATTCTCAGGCTCCTGTTGGATATCGTTGTTTTCAGATTGGTTGCGTATTTGTTCAATATGATCTGTTTAATACTACAACTCTTATACAAAATCTGAAATAAGTTTTGGTATAATTTCGACCCAATTTTATATCAATTTCTCGAGACAGGCACATCAGATAGTTATCTTTGTGTCCTTCAACTCCTTAGATTAGGTAATAGGTTGTATCCTATATATCCCCTTTCATTTTTTCTTTACAGTCTCTTTAATCACGACCTTCAAATCGTCTTCTGCACTATAAACCTCATCTAAATTTTATGGTAATGTTGCATCGTCTATACGCAACATCCTCTATACTGAACTTCCGACCTACTAACTTTCTGACCTATTGCTATATCCGACCTACGACAGCTGTAGGTCGGTTACACATTTTATTTTTTTAATCCGACCTACAGGCATGATTGAGTTTATAGTCATGTGCATGGAGCGAGGTCAGATGTACATATCTATTTGTAGGTCGGATATTTATATCCGACCTACTAAAGTGTAAATCCGACCTACAATTGATGACCATCCGACCTACAAATGCATATGTATCCGACCTACTTAAGTGTAAATCCGACCTACAATCGATGACTATCCGACCTACTTAATAATTGTACATCCGACCTACAGTAGGTCGGATCAAACAAAAGTTTTTTGAATTAAGGTGCAACTGACCTATAGCTTAACAGACCTACAGCAGCTAAAAAGCAGCTGGAAAACCACATGCAAGTAGGTCAGAAGTGTAATATAGAGGATATGCGTAGGTCGAAAAATACACCACCAAATTTTATAAAAAGCACAGAAAGCGATGGAATGAAAGTCGTCTTCTTTATTCTTTATTTGCAAAAGTTTTGCAAAAGTTTTTGTAACGATGGGTGCCTACAGGGTTACCCTCAAAGGAGACGTAAGAGACGACTGTATGGAATTTATATACGGCCTTTAACTTAATATTCATGATTTCTTGCAACTTTAAAATTGTTTCCTTATTTTTCAATAAATAAAGCCATTAAAAATAATAATCAAAATTAAAGACTTAATGTAACTGAATATTGTTACATATTAGTAATTATTGCCCGGAACATTTTCATTATTATGTTAGTTTTTAAAATTTAAAATGTTTAATTCTTTTAGTTGTAACCATAAAACTCTGGAATAGGAAGACGACTTTTAAACTTAAATTTGACTATAGATAGTCCAATGAGCACGAGAAACAAAAATTATTCAGTGTTCAGTGTAAACAGACCCATTTTACTTGATTTGAAATTTAAAAAGTGTCTAGTAAAATTATTTGCTTTAAAACAGCATCAAATACACTTACGTATTGGTATTAAGTCGTCTTCCTATTTCGGAGTTTTTTTGGTTAGGACTGTAGCAAAATTTGATGACTGATGATTTTGAAAAGAAAACGACATACGTTTGGTCATCTAAAATTTAAAATATGGATATTTTGACTATCGGGTTTCCAGCAGAATAAAAAAATTGATGCGCGAAAATTTCGCATTTCGTGGCAAAATTTTTGTTGCGCCGAAAATTCCGCATTTTTTGCGCATTCATTACGTAGAAAAAAACGCGAAAATTTCCGCTTTTTGCGCAGAATTAATAATGAGAAAATCTATATATAAATTTGGCTTGTCTGTCTGTTTGTTTGTTTGTATCCAATAAACGTCAAAACGGCTGAACCGATCGGGTCCAAATTTTTTGTGGGACATCACGTGACCACGGGAAGGTTTATGAATGATAAAAATTTTTAAAAAAATGTGTTTTAACGGTTTTTAATTTTGTAAAAAAATTTAAATTCTTGAAAATCCGCAAATTTGTTTTTAAAAATTCGCAAAATTTTTTCTTCTTTGTTATAAAATGTAAACAAAAAGAACATGTTCACAATTTAAATAGAAGATGGGTGCGAAGTGCCCTAAAAGCCTAGTTCTGCAAAAATGAGAAAATTCCGCGATGTGAAAATGAAAAAATGGCAAAAATTGCGTTCAAACATATCTTTTCTATTTAAAAAGAATTAAGTTAATGATAAGTTATTTTGTATTACAAATAAATAATTGACTTATAAATTACAATTAATAATATTATTTTCTTCCTCTACTGCAGTGTGCTCCACATGTACAATACATTCCATCTTCACAGGTTCTCCTGTACAGTGTATATACAGTGGTAACCAGAAAACAGTGGACTGATTGTCGTCTTCTTTGTGAAAAACTTTAACTTTTAGATTTCTCCTTGAAATTTTAATTGTCTGGTTATATCTTACATAGATAACCCTATACAGTCATACATAGATTAATTAACAATAGATATAGAACAGTAGATATCGTCTTTTCAAGAACAAATAGCACTAATTCTAGAAAAGACGAAATCTAGTTTTCTATCTGTATTTTTATTAATCCATGCCTACAGCACTCGAATATAAAGGTCAGTAGTAACCAAAAAATGGTGGATCAATTGTCATGTATTCTATCTTAATTTTGATGAAAATGTCAAGCAGACTTCCATAATTTGTGACGAATTTAATTATAAAAGTGTGCCCTGAATTAAGAAATATATCAGGTATAGTAAGTACAATTTAGAAATATATCAGGTATTACAAGTAAGATTTAGAAATATATCAGGTATAGTAAGTAAGATTTAGAAATATATCAGGTATGACAAGTAAGATTTAGAAATATATCAGGTATAGTAAGTACAATTTAGAAATATATCAGGTATGACAAGTAAAATTTAGAAATATATCAGGTATGCAAGTAAAATTTAGAAATATATCAGGTAGTACAAGTAAAATTTAGAAATATATCAGGTATACAAGTAAAATTTAGAAATATATCAGGTATTACAAGCAAAATTTAGAAATATATCAGGTATGCAAGTAAAATTTAGAAATATATCAGGTATAGTAAGTAAAATTTAGAAATATATCAGGTATGCAAGTAAAATTTAGAAATATATCAGGTATTACAAGTAAAATTTAGAAATATATCAGGTATGACAAGTAAAATTTAGAAATATATATTAGGCATGAGAAGTAAAATTTAGAAATATATCAGGTATGGTAAGTAAAATTTAGAATATATCAGATATGGTAAGTAAAATTTAGAATATATCAGGTATGGTAAGTAAAATTTAGAAATATATCAGGTATAGTAAGTACAATTTAGAAATATATCAGGTAAATATATCAGGTATGGTAAGTAAAATTTAGAATATATCAGGTATGGTAAGTAAAATTTAGAAATATATCAGGTATGACAAGTAAGATTTAGAAATATATATTAGGCATGAGTATGACAAGTAAAATTTAGAAATATATCAGGTATGACAAGTAAAATATAGAAATATATGAGGTATGACAAGTAAAAATTAGAAATTCCTTCCTTAAATTAGATGAATAAAAGAAAGAACATATAGATCACAATACTAAAATTTTGTTTGATAATAAAATTTTCAAAGATTATTGTGATTCCTTCTTTAGAAGTTTCAAAATAAGATAATTTTGGTTAAAGTGCTGTTTCTAAGTTTTTCCAATTTTGGAACGATCACATAAAAAAAAAATTCAAAATTCAAAAAATTATATTTTTTAAACTTACCCAGGAAAGTTCTGGAGGGAGGAGGACATATTTAACCCTTAATATTAGAATTTTTTTTCAAATCTTACTTATCGAAAGACAAATCTTTGGCAACAGCATTTTTACTATGATTTTATCTAATAAATTTTTTTTCATACGTACAAACAAGATGTTTGTAATTTTATACAAGATGTTTGTAATTTTGAACAAGATGTTTGTAATTTCGAAAAAGATGTTTGTAATTTCCAACAAGATGTTTGGAATTTTGAACATGATGTTTGTTATCTTGAACAAGATGTTTGTAAATTCGGACAAGATCTTTGGAATTTCGAACAAGATCTTTGTAATTTCGAACAAGATGTGTGTTATTTTGAACAAGATTTTTGTTATTTTGAACAAGATATTTGTAATTTGAACAAGATATTTGTAATCTCGAACTATACATGTTCTAATTTGTGTAGAACCAACCTGGTTTATAATCATCTATACTTGGACGTCTGAACAAAATCTTGGCGGCGGCTGTGGTTTGTTTCTTGGGTTCAGAATCAGTTTGTTCCTGGCTTTTATCAGTTTTATTTGCATCGCTAAAAATTGAAAAAATTGAAAAAAAATCCCTCATTTTAAATAGATTTTACCGAATGATAGGAAAGGGGCGTTCTCATCAGTTTTTCCATGGGTGGGCTCAGCACCCTTTCGGGCCTGAAAACCCCCTGGAAACCTGGAAGGGTGAAATGTGCTCAGTGAGCCTAGCCCTCATAGCCCCTCCCCCCTGAAAGCGCCTTATAACTGTACGCTTAATGTCAAGTTCGACCTTCTATTTGAAAAAGTTTAAAAGCGTACTTTAGGTAGTTTTTAAGCAAATCCCAACCCTATCACTAGAATTACATCATTTTGTTCTCAATTTTTTTTCGCCAAAAACTTTGACATCATCAGGAGTTCGTCCTATGATATATTACAGAAATAAGCAAAAAGATTAAAACAAGACAATTTAATATAAAAAATAAATAAAATACTGTGTGAAGGCAACACGTGACGTCAGGCTTATTCTGGGAAAAGCCATTTTATTCAATTATAGTTAAAAACGGTTTTCAAAAATTTGAATGTGACAAATACTAAACACCTTCAAGCAATTACAAGCAATTAACAATTACAAGCGTTTAAGTAGATAAAAAAGGAGAAGTCTGTCATCCTTAATCAGTCAAACGTTTAAAAGATACCTTTTGGAATCGGTGATGCCCCTGTTTAAATTGAAGGTAACTTGAAATTACGCTTACAGTCCCTTTCACGGTACCATTTAAAAACAAAACATTAAAAGAGAATCTCTTAATATTATGAGTTCCTCTTGAAAAATTACTTTGATATTTATTTCTTCAAGGATTAGAACAAATTATTATTTGAACCATCTACATAAATGCTTTGCTTGTCTGTTTATTTGCATCCAAAAAAACGTAAAACGGCTGAACCGATCAGGCAAAAATTGTTTGAGGCACCTCGCCTGACCCCAGGGAAGGTTTATGAGGGATCTAAATTTAAAAAAATTGCTTAAAATTTTTTTATTTTTGTAAATAAAATGAAAATTTTGAAAATCCGCTAATTTTTTTATAAAATCTGCGAACTTTTGTTTCCAATGTACAGAAAGAGAACATGTTCACAATTGACATAAAATATGGACACGAAGCGCCCTAAAATCCTTGTGAAGTAAAAGCAAAGTTTGTTTATTAAAACTAGTCCGGGAACCTAGCTTTGTCTGGAAACTTTCCATGTAAAAGTCAACCTACTCAACTTAAAGAATTTTCGAATCAAACTTAGAACATTTCTGCCGAGACCCATTCAAAATTTGAGGCAAATTGGCCAAGAGGTTAAAAAATAGTACATCGAAAGAATTCATCAAAAGTCGTATTCTTCACTTTCTGATAATAGAATGTTGCAGATATTTAGTTTTTTAATTAAATGATTGTATGGAACTCTTTAAAACTGTTCCCGCATATTCATGGCTATTTATTCATTTTCGCAAATACTGAAATTTACGTAATATAGTATAAAACTCATTGAAAAGTTGTCAAGACGACATTTGATAAATTCTTCCGTTGTATCCGTTATTAAGGGTTTCACTGTACTATAGCACAGATTGCAGTACAGTATAGATATAAAGTTTAAAATATTAGAACTTGAGGTAAATACATGTAAATATTGTAATCAATTTCTTTACAGTAAATAATTTTTAACTAACCTTGTAATTTTTACAGATCGTTCCCAGTAAGAAATAAAGCTATCAGAATCTGCCATATTGTTCTTCTGGACAAAGCGTTTTCCCGCGTAACTGCCGTGAAAGCTGTGGAACTAATGTGCGAGGAAGGCGCGCATACAAGTATTTATATGTAATCTATTCATATTCATCTTAAACTTGTTTATTTGCATTGTATGTATTAATATTTAAATACAAATATGGAAAATCCACACGTGAGGGGGCAGGTCAAACTAAATTAAACAGAATAAATTTGTAGATTTACATAAATTTATGCGAAACCCGCACATTAAGAAATAGGTAGGTCAGAAAAACTAAATACACTAAAAAATTTGTAGTTTGATATGTGGGGGGGGGCTTTGTATGTGAACACTGAAAGCTTCTAGTTTCTATCGGTTCTTAAACCAAATCTAACAACAGTCAAATACCTAGTTTTAAACAGTTCCTATGTTTCTACATATATTTGCGCTTTAAAGGGATTGTAAGCGCAAGTGCATGTGACCCTCAATGCAAAGATGACAATGCTGGATTCACAACGGTACCCTTGAAACCTTTAGCTAATCCAAAATGTGGAAGATATTGTCGTTTTCCTTGGTTTAAGCGTGGTTAATTATAATAATTCGTATGTGTTTTACCTGCAGTAGAAATGCGCTAGTCACTTTTCAGTTCAGTTCAGTTTTTATAATTTAATATATTTTAATTACATTTTAACGATTACATCAAAGCTGTGTTGTCACCTTTGTATAGTCGTAGATAAAGGTGAGCAAATAATATATAAAAAACAAACTTTTCATAATTGCATTTTCACGAATTTAAAATCAATTTTGAAAAACATTATTAAGTTAATTTAACTTATTACATATATATATATAAAGATTTATTCACACACAAAGATATAAATACATATATAAATGGTGTAGTTTAAATTTGTTTAAATAAATTTTTTTTGAAAATACAGGTTTCCAAAAGAAAAGAGAAAAAATATGCAAAATTATGCACAAATAGAAAACATTGATTTTNGTAAGTTGGTATAGTTGCAAACTTTATGTCAATGTGGCCCAATTTTTCACGGCCACCTCGTTAGAAGAAAATCAAATCAATTTAAAAATAAAAAAATACAAAAGTACAATGGACAAAATATTAAAATATATTCAATTTTTAAAAAAAAAATATTCGCCCTTTATAAAGGTATCAATTTTAGAACTTTAGCTCAAAAAGTTGATTTTGATAGTCAAAAGTAATTAGTGTGGACTAGGATCAAAGTTTCAGAGAAACATTTGATATAAAAGAATTGGAGAATTAGCAGCAAAACTAAATTGTTAAAAATATGAGATTCAAAACTTAATGATAATATATACACTTTGAACAAGCAGTGTAAAATTAGATGTGTACGCTAGCGAAAGATAAAAAATGAAAAGAACAAACATAATCAATAATATTAGTTATGTTAAATAAAAATCATATTTAAACTGAAATAAATATATTTTTGCTGCCACATGCGCCTTTGATACTTCCATAAACATCATTTCAATCAACGTAATTATAGAATTATATTTATATTATACATATTATATATATATATATAATTATATATATTATATAATATATTAATTACGCAATTATTCAACATTTTTTCTTAAATTTTATTTGTTTTAAAGAATTTAAAAATAAAATAAACAATGACAATATTGTTGCTGATATGTGTTGTAGAAAGCTAATCACACATTTCTGCAAACCCACACAACTATAAAAGCTTTGCATCACATTGTAAGACTAGAGCTGGAACTTTTGTAATAAATTTTTGATAATCTCGATATTTACCTTGGGCACTTTTAATTTGAGGATCATTGCTTATTTTGTTTATTTAAGTTATCCCCTCGGTGCACAATTATACACTAAAGCTAATCCCTTGCAGAGTTTCGACTACTTAAAAAATAAATGGATGGAACTCATAGAAAATATATTTCGATATATTACATATTCTTTTCAATTCTTGAGGTGTAGTGTTTAATCAGGAACTGAATTATTCAATGCTAAATATCAAGTAAAGATTAAAAATATCTGCAGATTGACGAAAGATCGCGATCAAGCATTGGTTTCGCCTAATCTGCAAATTGCAAAAGTTCCCAGCTCAGAAGTCCACTTTGAAATATCGCAGAGCCTCAGCTTCTATCTTACTAATTTATATTAATATTGTAGCCCTGGATATAATCATTTTACGCTCTTCAGATAAAAATGAGTTATTGGCAAAAATCCTGATTAAATTTTTCAAGAATTGTACAAAAATGACAATAGCATGTTGAGTTTTGTCAGACAGAACTTTCCAGGTTTTGGATTTTATTCTTGTATCTGTTGTCGGAGGTAGGTTTGGTTTGGGGGTTGCTCCGGGAGGGGGGGGGGTGTTCTTTTTGAAAGACGGCATTTCTTTGAGAAAGGTTTCAAACATGATTTATGGTCTACAAACATTTATCTAATTGTATATTGCAATTCGAAATCTTTATACATGAATTATTTGTTTGAAACGAATTCGCAAAACATATGTATTGAAAAAAAAAATCAAAAATTTATTTTCAATGTTTTTAATTTCTTTTTAGACACCCTGGGAGAATGCCAACTTGGAGAAACCAATGTGTCGAACCCGGCAAATAAAACGTTGCAATTTATATCATTGCGTAACAATTCGTTTGCAAAATTTCAATCCACAGTTTTGTTGTGTAGAAAAATAAAAACCCAGGCGCTGGAAACTTTTAATTGAGAAAAAGATTAGCTACAAGAACTTAACTACATACGCGTCAAACAAAAATCTTAAATTAAACAATTATCTAATTAGGTTTACAAAGCTACAGCTCCAAGGCGTTCCGCGAAATTCTGATTCTTGAATTTACAGTTTATTTTTTCTTTTAAACATTGTACAAACTTATTTCTCTTTTCACGATTGGTTTAGCCATGTTTATTAGATTCAAACAAGTAAACACCAACTAAGACAAGTATGTATGTATACTAGGTTTACATAACTGCACTGGTACGACTTTGTGACCTCGTAGCTCCTTATAATTCTGATTTATACGCAGGAGAGGGAAAAATGGCAATCTCACTCCTGTATGCCGAGTCAATTAACGTCTGATACAATCAGGGTTTAGTCATGTGTTTGTTGTCTATTCTGAACCAACAGAAATAGTATGAATCCTTCAATCGGCTCTATCAGTAAATGGAAATATCTAATTCTACTTAAACTATAGTCATCTATCCAATTAAATATTAGAAATGCATAACATCTTTATTCTTTTCAAAAGCTCTTGAAAAAGAGGAGTTATGATTGAAAACATTAAATATTTCAATTTTACGTGGAATTCACTTTAGTTTGGCGTGATTGAGATTCACTTTAGTTTGGCGTGGGGTGATCTATTCAGCTGTAGCTAGGCCTTTCATACATTTTTCCTTTTTCCTTCACTCATCAGTAGATTTTAAAATAAAAATATACAAAATATTGGATGAATGAGACGCCCAATTACAACAAATTGAGGTTAGAATGTGTAACTCTGTGTAAACTACAAGTTTCGTCAATTTCAAAGTTTCCATGTTTGCTAATTGCATCACTGCCTGAAATGCGTATGGTAGACAGGAGTTCAGGTGCATTGTTTTTTTATGGTTATGTAAGAGGAAAAGTTAAAACGTTGTAAAAAAACCTGTTATTTTTACTTACTTTAACCTAAAAAAAGGCCCCTCCATTTTTTCTTTAAATGCCATTGTGGCCGGTTGTTGTCGTGGACGGCAATTCAAGGTATTTCATAAACTAGATATCTCATGGACAAGACTTGTCATAGACTAGATATTTCATGGACAAGATTTTTCTATAGACTGGATATTTCATGGACAAGACTTGTCATAGACTAGATATTTCATGGCCAAGACTTTTCATAGACTAGATATTTTATGGACATGACTTGTCATAGACTGGATATTTCATGGACATGACTTGTCATAGACTGGATATTTCATGGACAAGACTTGTCATAGACTAGATATTTCATGGACAAGACTTTTCATAGACTAGATATTTCATGGACAAGTCTTTTCATAGACTAGATATTTCATGGACAAGACTTGTCATAGACTAGATATTTCATGAAAAGACTATTCATGTACAGAATATTTCAAAAATAGGATATTTCATGAATCTAAAGTGTTTTATAAATAGGACATTTCTTTGAAAAAACATTTATTTTTAGGAAATTTAATTGACAAAGTAATTATTTCAAAAGGTGTTTAAATAATTTACTTTCACCAAAATTACTTCTTTTGATAACTTCAAAAAGTAAACTATATCTGACTGTAAAATTTCCAATCTATGAATGTCCAATCTATGAAATGTCTGATTAATGAATGTCAGATATATGAAATGTCCAATTTATGAAATGTCTGATTTTTAAAATGTCCAATCTATGAAATGTCCAGTCTCTGAAATGTCTGTTCTATGATTTGTCCAATCTATAAAATGTCTGATCTATTAAACGTCCGATCTATGAAATGTCCGATCTATAAAATGTTCGATTTATGAAATGTCCGATATAGGAAATATCTAACATATGAAATGTCCAATCTGATTTATGAAATTTGCCCTATATGTATGAAATGTCCGATCTATGATAAGTTCTATCTCTGAAATGTCTGATCTATGATTTGTCCAATCTATAAAATGTCTGATCTATTAAACGTCCGATCTATAAAATGTCCGATCTATGAAATGTCCGAACTATGATATGTCTGATCCTACAAATTAGTCCAATGTATGAAATTGAAATATCCGATATCTAAAATGTCTGATCTATGAAATGTCCGATCTATGACAATGTCTGATCAATGAAAAGTCCTATGTATGAAATGTCCGATCTTTGAGATGTCAGATCTATGAAATGTCTGATCTATGAAATGTCCAATCTATGAAATTTCCAATCTATGAAATGTCCGATCTATGACAATGTCTGATCTATGAATAGTCCTATGTATGAAATGTCCGATCTATGAAATGTCAGATCTATGAAATGTCCAATCTATGAAATGTCCAATCTATGAAATGTCCAATCTATGAAATGTCCAATCTATGAAATGTCCGATCTATGACAATGTCTGATCTATGAAAAGTCCTATGTATGAAATGTCTGATCTATAAAATGTCAGATCTATCTATAAAATGTTTTGTTTACAAAATGTCCTATTTATGAAATGTCCAATATTGAAAATGTCATTATTGACGAAATTTTCGATCTATGAAAAGTCCGATCTATGAAATGTCAGATCTATGAAATGTCCGATCTATGAAATGTCCGATCCATGAAATGTTCTATATAAGACATTTTTTGCATGAAATGTGTCAACACAAATAATAAACACTTTGATGGCTTTTTTCTTGGGCAGAGGGGGGGGGGGAACAAGATGCCCCCCCCCTCAGTTTTATCTCAAGGCACCCTCCGTCTTTAAGGTTTCTTATACTGCATGAAGTATAAGCCAAGAGTTGATAAGAACACAGAGACAAACAAAATCTAGATATTTCATCTTTATCATCTTTTCTCAATCTTAGATAAACACAAGTATATTGCATGTATACGTGAAATAACCCACGAAATAAATCAAGCCCGTGAGGACATTTACAACTATTGAAAAATTAATATTTTAAAGACGATTCAAAATTATAATGGATTAAACTAAATGATAATTTTTGTTATTATATAATATCCATTTTAAGAAAGTCCAGCTAGATCTGAAACTTGTCCATGTTACTTTATCTGAATAGCCAGATCTGCGTCTTATCAACTTACTCTGAAATATTGTAAATCAGTATTCAGTTTCTCTCAAACCCTCCGTAAACACACAGCCCGGCCTTCAGGACTTAAAGTGAGTATTTTCGACATTTTAGGCTAAAATGTTTCAACAATAGGGGTCGTTGCCCTCCCTTCTATCTCTCTCTCTATATATTATGATTACAATGTCCATTTCAGAGAGGGGGGGGGGGGTGATTGAGACCCATTGTTAGGTATTTTAATTCTCCTTATTCCCAATACAATTTTTCATTAGTGGATTTTAAAAGCTTTAATCAAGATCTTTTTGGCTTAAAGGGACTGTATTCGTTAATACACGTGACTCAATGTGCCATGCTTAGAGTGACATGCCTAATTCACAATGGTACCCAAATATGGTAAATCAAGATTTTAATGTGGTCTCTCTACAAAGTGACTTCCGCATTTCTGCTACAGAAACATTTATGGAAATTTTCAGAATTATACACTTTTCAAATTAGAAAATTGACGGTATCTTCCACATTGATTATTAAATAAAGATTAAAAGGATGCTGTTGTAAATCTGACATGCCCCTCTTTTAATAAGAAGTTCTATTAAAATTACAATGACAGTCCCTTTAAATCTAAAAGTATTGAACTTCTCTCTTTTCCCAAAATCAGATCCCATCTGACGCTCTTCAACCAGAAGTTGAAAATAACTGCTTGAATATCTACCTTTACATCTACAAGCGCCTCTGTAGATCAACATCCTGTTATTGGATATTTATAACATATAAAGTTGTAATCTCTGTTTGTCTGTTTGTTTGTTTTTCCGTTCATAACTCAGGAACCCCTTGACTGATTTTCCTTAAATTTTGATTGGAGAACTTTGGGAAATGTTCTTATCACGGTTTTGAGATTCTAAATTGAGTGTGTCGACTTTTTCGAGAAAAATAGCTAAAATCGTAATTTACGACAAAGTCCAAGTAAATGGCAATACTATAACAATGAATACCCTGGGCAACGCTGGGTCCCAAAGATAGTATAACATATATGTAATCAATTTTCAAATCTTTCTAACTCTCTTAAATCTCACAAAAGACCAAAATTATCATTAAAACTAAAAAGGCTGACCCACAGCGAGGACATTTGGTGTCTGTCGGTCATCTAGGTTAAGGGTCTGCTGGTCAAGAGAAGGTGAGCATGGATGGAGTAAATATTTATTGATACAAGCTGAAGATGGACGGATGTGAATAAATGGGCGGTGTTATTATGTTTGAGAGTATACAAAATGTTCCACAACTTTGTTTACAAACATTTTAGAAATAACTTAATCTTGCAAAACATTTTTGGATTTTAAAATAAAGCCTAGGAGCTTTCCTAATATGTAAAACTTGATAAAGGTCAGGGGGTGCAAAAACAAACACAAAGTGTTCATAATATTTGTTTAAACAAACAGACTTACCCGCAAATAATTTAACTTCAAAGACGGAATTTGTAAAATCCGTTTTCTTGATTCCTTTTAGGCCAACATTGGCTTATTAGGTAAAAAATATTCTCAATTGAATGCAGAAACGAAAAATTTAAGCTTAAAATCGTTTTATTTTTAGAGTGTTGGGTCGTCGTTACAGTCTCATCCTTTGTGGATAACCCTGTATGGTATATCTGACTCCTGAGCCCAAATAACTGACCATTTTCTAACATTTATCACAAATTTTTGTATTAAATATTTTTATGGTAAAATTTGGCAAATTCAAGAATGATTTTGATTTTTCACAGAGTTGTACTACTTGAAGCAATTTAATTCTATTAACAACTGTAGCTGCATTCACTGCATCAGCAATGTGTTAATTGAGTCTGACGTCATAATCACCCTCGGCCTCGTACTGTACACACCTTCTGAGATTTATTCTGAACCGTCATGACACAAAAAACGTTGTACTTTCATATCTTAACTAAAGTACAGATCATACGTTAACGTTCTCAGTTTGCAATTAGTCGAGTACTCGATTTGAAAATTGGTAGATTTACATAATTTCTAACCTCTCATCATGTTTACATGCTTAAATAAAGATGTTTACATAACCCTCCCCCTCCTCCTTTTCATGGAATCTTATTTTTAAGAAGTTGATTCAACTTAAAACTACAGGGTGTCCCATGAAACATGACAGTTGGTAAATGGTTTTGAATGTCTTGTTCCATACACTGTATTAGATATTAAAGGCTGTTTGCAGTTTATTTCGTTTAAAAAATTTTTGCTCAAATATATTTTACGTTGAAATTGATTTTACTATGATATGACTCCTATATAATATTTTTATTATATTGTCTTTAATATTAAAAACTTAACAAATTATGGAAGAAGACAATCTAAACTATTCACCAACTAACATGTATCGTGGGACACCCTGATGTGTAAAACGACAAAGGATGTTATCTACAACTTAAAGGAACAATTAAAGGAATCAATAAGGAGATTGACCCCCCCCCCCCAGCGGGAATAGGGTTAATTTTTGCTGGTCTGTTTGTTTGTGATTTCAATGAATTTAAATGATGGCATATTTCTTAAATAATTTCCTCATTAACATTTTACTTTTAATCATATTTGACATATGATTGGTATGATTGCTATCATTGTATTGTCCCAAGTGTTTAATATTTAGTTTAAACACAATTATTTATGCTTTATGAGTTTATTTCATGCGTAACACTAGGTTTAGACATGAAATATTTATAAGAAAATTTAGCTAAACTCTAATTCTGATTGAACAGAAAATTACATTAAATAATACAGCAACATTTCTAGCATATAGAGAAAATTTTATATTCAAAGTATACATGTCAATAACAACAATGGCAAGACAAAAATGCAATTATTATTACATTTGGAAAATATTCTTAATGTGTTTAAATGTTAGAATTTTTCAACAAAATTCAAATTTTAAATATATTTAATCTCATTTTACATTATAGCTATGGAATCCAGCTTTATCTGGAAAATAAACTTTTGCTATGAAAGCCGACCCACACACCTTCAAACAGGTTTCCAAAATGTAGTCTATATGCAATAAAGATTACATTTAAAACTCCAAAATGTTGTCCGTACAATATATAAATACAACATCTATAACAGCTTCAAATCTGAACCAAATTCTTTATGTAGTCTTTATGCAATAAAGATTACATTTAAAACTCCAAAATGTCCGTACAATATATAAATACAATAAGACTTTAACAGCTTCAAATCTAAACCAAATCTCCGGAAAAAAGGTTGAAAGTAGAAAATATTTAGAAAATGTAAGAGCTATACCTTTTTATTTAAACTTGTAAAATGACAACATATACATGCCGTTGTACTTAAAGATATTAGCTTTCATAGTTGAATGCTCTGCGGTATATTTTCATGCATTATAAATGAACGTTTTGATAGAATTCATAACGATTTTCTATTAATTGTAGATTATTAAATCATTTAATTGATGATAAAGGTTTCATTTCATGATTTGAATTTCATGTTTAAACGAAAGAATTCAATAATTATATATCCTTGGCTTTTTAATTTTAACAATTCTAGCTTAAAAACACTGCTTTTCTTTCTCAAGTCGTCAATTTTTTTTTGTGATTGTACATTACATCATCGTAAAACTAAAATGTTGAAGATATTTCTGTTTACATTGATGGATTTTCAAAAACTAACTGAATAATATTTTTTGCATATTTTTTCGTTTGCGATTAATTGATTGAATTCTCTGATATAAATGAAAACGTCGTTAAAATTATTTTCAAGATGGATAAAGTGGGACAAATTTCAAAGATGATGTATGTCCTATAGAAATATAATTACATTGGGGGGTTTGCTTAGGGCTGAGCTCATAGTTTGGCACATGCTTCATTTTTAATATCATTCGGTTATATTTGAGTCTGGGCTTTCGTGAATCATTTGAAAGCACAACCTATTATTAACAATTAAAATTTTCTGTTAACATCCCTTCCTTCCCCACACACCCTGTCAACCCCCTTTCTCTGTTAACGACCCCCACATTATCTTGTGATTGTACTGTGCAGCTTCCTTTAGTTAGTTAACAGTCGACCATGCACTTTAAATGTTAATGACCACAACCCCCACTTCTCCTTTAACAACCACCATTCCTACTTTCAATGTAAACGACCCTCACTTTTTCCGTTAACAACCACCATTCTCACTTCCCCCTTAAATGACTTCTACTTTCTCTGTAAAAGACATCTGCTTTCCCATTAACGACCATTAACGACTACAACCACCAGTTTTCTTTTAACGACCACCATTCCTACTTTCTCTTTAAATGCTCCCAAATTTCTATGTTAACGACCACCCTTCCAACTTCCTCCGTAAACGACCTCCACTTTCTCTGTAAACGACGTCCACTTTCTCTGTTAATGACCACAACCACCATTTTTTTTAACAACCACCATTCCAACTTTCTCTTTAAACGACACCCACTTTCTCCGTTAACAACCATCATTCCCATTTCCTCCATAAATGACATCCACTTTCTTCATGAACGACCACAACCACCAGTTTTCCTTTAACGACCACCATTCCCACTTCCTCTGTTAACGACCTCCACTTTCTTCGTAAACGACCTCTACTTTCTCCGTAAACAACATCCACTTTCTCCATTAACGAAACCACCACTTTTCCTTTAAGGCCACCATTCCAACTTTCTCTTTAACCCTATCCCCGCTGGGGTACTTGAAAACCAGGATTCCCCCCCCCAGCGGGAATAGGGTTAAACGACCCTCACTTGTTCCGTTAACAACCATTCCCACTTCCCCCTTAAATGACTTCTAGTTTCTCTTTAAAGACATCCGCCTTCCCATTAGCGACCACAACCACCAGTTTTCCTTTAATGACCACCATTGCTGCTTTCTCTTTAAACGACCCCCACTTTCTCCGTCAACGACCACCATTCCTACGTCTCTTTTAACGACCTCCTATTAATTCAATAACAACCCTAACGTTTTCAGTCAATATGTTTTATCAACAAACCCTGTTTATATGTTAACGACCCCCAACATTATCAAATATTCTGATCCCTCATTTTCAATTAACGATCCTAACATTATCAAATATACTGATCCCTCATTTTCAATTAACGATCCTAACATTATCAAATATACTGATCCCTCATTTTCAATTAACGATCCTAACATTATCTGTTAAAGACCCCCACGTGCAAACGACCTTCACATGTTGCGTTAACAACCTCCAGTCCAGCCTCCGGCATATTGTTTTATCCTGTATAATTCTTGTTGATAAATAACTAGGTTTACACGTGCAATGCAAAAACCAACTGTCCACCGCAGAACCAGGGATGTATGTATACTGCAAGTTGTTATTTTTCAGACCAGTACCCACCTACAGGCAGTCTGTGTTAGCTAGTCTGTGCCAGTTTTAGCCTTTCAAACAAAAGTAAGATGTTGGTTGTAATATAAAGAAGAACATCCCCATTCCTCATATGTAAACGGATAGTTAAGAAGAAAATGGTGTAACGGCATCATCATCAAATAACTAACTGTCAGCAATGCACTACATGATTAAATCGAGCCCCTTCCGTCTAGAATGTGTATACTGCATGTGTATTGTGAATACTGTGAGTAGTTATGTCTGAAACCAGTGTAATAGAAGTAAACTATCGGTATACAGAGTTATACTATAGAATATATATCTAGATTAACCCTATCCCGATTAGGCCATTTTGGTCTAATGGGGGGGGGGGTGCCCTTTTATGTTGTAACACATGTTCCTCTACATTCATTTTTATCTTACCTATGATTTCAATTTATAATTACTTTTCCCGTTCATATATTTATCATATATTTATCAACAAAAGCACAAGAAAGCACAGCGGTTTCGGGATAATCTAAATATATATAGATTCTAACAGCCTTACAGAAAAGATTTAGGGGTTCCAGCAAAAAAATTTGCAAATTTGCAAAAATTGAATTTTTTATTGCAAAATCCAGTTATATAGTAAAAATGTTTGCAAAAAAATGTGTCAAAAAATAAAAAATCATACATTTTAGAAAAGCCCTTGACCATGCAAAAATATGCAAAAAGTTTTGCAAAATTTTAAATTACCTAATTTTTAATGAAGAAAAACTAAAAGTATGCAAATTTCCTTTGACAGGTTGTTTCCAAAAAGCTAAATTTTATCAAAATCTGACAAGTGAAAGTGGGTCAAAGCAGTCATTCAGGCATTGTGCCTGAGGACTCAGGCAGTTAGTATTAAAGTCCGGTTTTAGGCCTAAAGGGAGGGCTTTGGGTATGTAAGAAAAGTCAGAAAATTTCAACAGCCTCAGACCAATACTTTTTGAGTTATGTAAAAAAAACTACAGGGGG
>NW_019396692.1:66004-94461 GCF_000591075.1 Eurytemora carolleeae | reverse complement strand
GGGGGGCAGATAGAACTTTTTCGTTTGTTCCTGGCTGGGCGACTGTTACGCGAGCCATGCTGCGTGTATGAAGTCTATGTGGTGCCCCTGTGAATTCCTGAGTTCTCCCTGCGGATCTGTACAGAACGTATTGTGAAAAACAAGTTTTAGAAGCTGTTTGCAGGCTGACTACGCAGGCGCAAGTTTTCTCGCGTGGAAGCGGGCAGTTTCTATCTTAGTATATATTTATTTGTCTTACAAGTTTGTCTATTATTAACCGTGCTAAGAATTCTAGGATCACTGCGGTAATTATTCCTTATACATATGTATGCATATCGTTTGTTTATGTTATGGTTGATATTTATCAATGTGTTTTGTTGGTTCCTTGCCACAGTTTTTTAATGCCTGAGTTGATTTATTTGTTGTATTCGTATGATTTATCACTCAAAGCTTTTTCTGTGGGTTTATTAAACTTATTTAGATTGAAGTCTCGGAGAAATAAACGTTCGGAACCTTATTATTATCCTTTGTTATGGAGAGCGTTGAGAAGAGGAAGGCTTACAATCCTATCTTTAGAAATACCGCACGGTATATATATTAGGTCTTTAGGGAAATCGCTAAGAAGCGAAACAACCTCTCTTCCCTCACTTCCCTCCCCCCCTCGAACTTTATCCCAAAACAGGGCCGGGAAAAGTAGGGTTAAAGTTGGAATGCATACTGCAATTATAGTGTGTGAGTTCAACCAGTAGACCATTGAAAATAAAATGGTGAAGAATAAATATTTTTACAACTTTTCGACCAGCATCACCGAACTATGATCCCCAAATCAAGGGTCGTTAAATAATTAGTTAAAGTAACCACCCCCTCTGCGAAGTTTTTTTGAAAAATTTTTCTCGTTTTCAGCTGAAAAGGCGATAAAATTGAGTAAAAGATCTTTTTCGGGAAATTAAAAGTTTTACCTCACCTCGGGTTTTCTTCCCCCAATTTTGTCTACAAATCATCCCTTGCTACGCCTGGATGTTTTGTTGGCAACATTGGTCAGGGAAACCCTTGGTAAAGCAAAATTCCCTTAACTTTCCTGTCTAGTAGATAGTTGTAAATAGTTAAAATTCATTCATTATTTAGCAGAACGTAAAATCTGTTTTGTTCTGCTAAAAAAACTTTTGTTAGGGCATTGTTTAATAAATTATGAAAAAATAAGTGAATTCAAAATTCAGATTCTTTTTTTACACATTATTATAGAATTGAGTCAAAAATCCCAATTTTCTAGTTCCTCTCTTTAACTACCTTTGATATTCCAAACTAAGATTATTTAATCCATCAATGCCTTGGAAGTTGGATATTGGATTGTAAAATATGCGGATTAGAAAAAAGAGTTTGTGGCAAATAAGACTAAATTCCTGTAAATTATACAAACAGAACATTTCTTAAGATTTCCCACGTTTATGTTTAATATTAATTTTGGACAATTTATCGAGTTGATATTGTGAGCAGTGAGCACCCTTATGCATATATAAATAAAGGAAATTGCAGAGCAATGTCGTCAATTATAATTAAACGTGAAAAACGAGTAGTTTTTTGTAAACCTTTATCAAATTATATTCTTTGCATGACAATTTGGCTTTATAGTGTTGATTTCATTATGTAAATAATATATTACATGTATATTAAACTTATTTTAAGTAAACAATTAACAATAAACAAATGTACTCTCCTAGACTGTATAAATACCAAGATTCTTATGAACTATATATACCTACAGTACAAACCTTCGGTTCGGTATTCCTTACACACACTCTTTTGGTACAGACACACATACATGACGTTTCCGCCCCCTGGTTTGCTCCTTTTCGTTAACATCTTTGGCCAGAGAAAAAACTAGCTAAATGTGATGCAAGCAAACTTATAGAAATCTGGTTTTGCTAAATGATAAACAATACATCTCGGATTAAAGCCTAAAAAACCTGAATGTGTGAAATTGGACCCTAAGCAATACCCATGTTTGTTGTCATCACTTCAATAGGAATAAAATTCAAACTATAAATTCCTGTTAGATCGAATTTAAAATATTTAGAAAAGAGACCGAGCACATTTTCAAATATTAGGCCTACTAAAAATCCACAAAATATTTGAGTGGAAGTCTGCAGTAAGTGTTATCATCAAAGGAATTGAGTTCTTTATACAAACTCTGAACTTTAATCCCTGATATCTTTGCAACCCTATGTCGTAGACCTTAGATATTTCAAACTATAGATTCTGTTCGATCAAATAATCTAAGTTTGAAATAATAAAATAAAAGTACATCATCATGTTGCAAATAATTGGCTGACATTTTTGTTGTTTCTCGTTCAATTCTTGAGTAAATTTTTTTGAGATATTGGAAAACAAAAGAATGAACATTTTCCCAAAAATAAAAAGTATAAAAAAAATTCTAAAAAACCGCGGTTTTTTTCAATATTTCAAAAATATTTTTTGATTTATTTTTTTCACAATTTATTTTTTGATACCTAAATTACGAAAATGTTGTCCAAAACATCGATATTCCTTGTTTTTTACTCACACTAAATGTGAAATAATGATAGTGTAATGGCAACGTAAAATTCACATGAATATTAAAAAAATTCTAAAAAGCCTGTGTAAATCCAGAAAATAGGAGGGGGTGGGATCCCCCCACCTCTAAAAAAAGAAAGCCTTTAAGTTAAGTAATGTTGAAGCATTGCAAGAATGCAAAAGCATTTTTTCTCATATATTTTCATAAATTAGCCATGGAGCATTAAATACATCTGTTCAATATGGGGTAAATTCAATAATCTCTCTTAACAGTATAATGCAGGATTTATCCATGTCCTATATGTATGTAAACTCCATGGTAGTATGTAGTTCAGCGCACGGTAAACTAACTATACAACAAAGAAAACATCATGTTTTTATCGGAATATTATTTTACTTTGATTCCTCATTGAACACCCGTCAATAATAGCTAAACAATGTAAAATAAATAGCCCAACAAAAAAGTGTAACATAGTATAAACGAAATATCTATATTTAATGTTTAAATATGGGTTCAAAAGTTCGGACTTACTAGACCTCTAGTTCACCGTGAGTACCTAGCTCAAATTCATAACATTCTGTCCCAGGTTAAACCGAAGAAAATATTTTTGATTCCAAATTACTATTTCTTTGCAACTGTTCAGCTTCTTTGAAGGTTTGGATTAGGTTCCAGTTGAGAATGTAAATTGGGGGTGGGGAGGGGCGGCTGTAATGGTGCCCCCCCCCCCTTTTTCTTAGCCACCCTTTGTAAAATATTCGAAAAGGCGTTGCAAAACCCAGGTAGTGAAAAATTCTACAAAACATGAAAATTATACATTTCTGAAATGCATTGTAAGCATGCAAATTTTTTCTAATAAGTTTATGCATAATCAAGGAAGTTGTGCAAATTGACTCTAGATACTTTGTGCAAAAAGTTATGCAACATTTCTTTGCATAATATATGCAATCTGCTTTCTTTTTTCAAGGGCTTTACTATTTATACAGCTACAGAGAAACAATATATTGAAATCCAATTATTGAAATATATTTCTAAAAAAGCTTCATCCGTAGGATTTAAAAAGCTCTTTTTTTAAAAAGAATTAACCCTAAATTAAAAATTTACAAAATTTTTGATGAAATAAGTACAAAAGTTTAGGTTTTTACTACCACATTAGCCAGAGTACCCGGCATTGCCAAGGTTTTAAGAAAAGTTCTAAAAAAATCCCAAATTTGTTAGGTTATGTGATATATCACACTTGAAGTACCTCGGGTATCCTCAAAAAAAAATTTGCCAATTGGGTCCAGCCGTTTTGCCACCGCTACAAATATTATAGCGAACAATGTATTTTATTAATATACATGACCGAAGACTCAAGTCTACACCTTTATCATTTATAGATATTTTGAACTGTATTAAAGTCAGTATTATCTATTAAAAATAAGAGGGAGAAAAGTCAAGAGTCAGGATGAAAATGTTACAGACAGAGAAAATCAAAAACCTTCAAATACAAAAAAAAGATATATTTTAAGTTTCTTTTTCTCTGTTTAGGATGGGTCTGGAACAATCTGATATTGACGAAGTCCAGAAAAGCTGGGATATTGCAAAGTCAGCAGCTAAGCTTAGGTATAGATCAAATTAAGTTCACATTAGACAAAAACGCATTTTATTTTATCTCATTATACCCTTGCAAAACATAGATTTTAAAACACAAATTCATTTTAAAAAGATCAATGCATTAGCAAAAGTTAAAAACTTGCTCTATGCAACAAGAAAAACTTTCTTTTAACTCTTTTGGGTGTAAAATCTAAACTGCAGATTTTTAAGTGGAACAAGTAATTTTCAATCAAAAAAGCAATATTGTTTTTACCGACAGTTAACTTGAAGCAAGTACTGCATGTATGTCCATGATTATTAAGACACCCTGCGCAAATACTTTTTTTTTAAATGCAATAATATTTGAAAGACTAAATTAGTCTGACTCTGCCTCATCTGTTTAGAGAGCATGGAATAGGATTCTTCGAGCTCCTGTTCAAGACTTATCCAGACTGGAGGGAACAATTTTTTGGACACCTTGGCACCATGCCATTCGCTGAGCTTAAGGATACACCAAAATTCAGGTAAAATTAAGAAATTATTTTTGAATATTAAACCTTGGATATTGCTTGACAAAATTGAATGGATAGAGAGAAGAAGTTGAGCTAAATAGATAGAACTACTTCTCTTGTGCGCTGGCTTAAACACCAAAATGTTTTGTAAACTGAAGACAAATAGCTATAAACTAAATTCCAGGGCCCATGTCTGGCATTAAATGAAAATAAATTTTAAGCAAATAGTTAACTAAATTCCAGGGCCCATGCTGACCTTGCAATGAGAATAGGATGTAAAACTTAACTAAATTCCAGGGCCCAGGTCTGGGTAACACAGTGCAGTACAGTATATATTGAGAAAGGTTCAGTGTACTGAGTACAGCAGCCAAGCTGGGCAAAACTGTACAATTTTAGAAAGATTAGGGTTGTTTGTGTACGTTTTTTTAAAAACAAGTTATTTTCCTTTGTTTATTTTTTTTTTCTGTTTTGTTTACATTTTAGGGGGAAAATATTTTTCTATCTCTCAGATCATTGTATTGATATGTGCACTTTTCCGAACCAAAACGAGCGGGGAATGGCTGAATGCGGCCATGAGCCACCACTTTTCCCATTCTGTGCCACAAATTAGCTTTTTTCTCTTCCGGCAGCCATGAACCACCACCATTTCCCCTTCTGGGCCACCACATTTGACTCTTCCGGGCAAAACAACTTTTTACAATGGTATAATTAGGGCTTTTAAAGTGTGAATTTCAAAAATCCAGCCTCATCACGCAAAAACATATATTTAAGTCTTTATATTAAAGTGTTAATATGAAAAAAGGATGATTCCTTTCAATGTAAACTGAAAAACTTTTTTTGCAAATCAAAATTCTAATTTTCAAAACATTGCCATATTTTTTAGAGCAATATGAATATTAAAATGATGCACCATAAAATTTACTTTAGTTTAAAGGGTACCCTAGTGTGTTATGTGTTATGTGAAATGTGCAGTGTTAAGAGAAAATGGATAAAAAAGTTTTTTTTATAAAATCTGTAACGCACAGGTAATGACAGTTAATATTGTGATTTTTATAATATTTTCTTATAGACTACTCTAAACAACTTTTCTCTGCTCCCACAATACGAAAATGACCTAGTTTACCTGCTAAAATATAAAACAAACGACCTCTTTTTTTATAACAATATATTAATCATATGTAACATTGAAAAATGGTTTGTGTTGTGCTTTTTTTGCGTGACGCGGCTGGATTTTTGGAAATCACACTTTAAAGGCCCTGTATATACAATTTAAAAAAGTAGTTTTGCCCGGAAGAGTCAAATGTGTGCCCCGGAAGGGGAAATAGTGGTGGCTCATGGCTGCCGGAAGAGAGAAAAGCTAATATGTGGCACAGAAGGAAAAATAATGGTGGCTCATGGCTGCCTGCCTAAACCGCGCCAAAATTAATCTAGGATAAACCTAAAGATCCATCCTAAACATTTTTTTAATCTGATGATCCGAGCTTATTCTCCTCAAGATTTCAATTGTAACAAAATAATATTTATGAAAGATGTAATCGTGTTAATGATTAAAATGATTTCGGTTAAAATTTTTGATTTATTGTAACGCGTTGGGAACAAATAAGGCACAATTTAATGTTGTCTAATATTTTAAATTAAAATTTGCATCCACTCATTAGTCGAGATTGTATGTTATCCAATCAAGAGTGTATGTTATCCAATCAAGAGTGTATGTTATTCAGTCGAGATTGTTAGTTATCCTGTCGAGATTTTATGTTATCCTCCCACAAGGGCGTATACAGGGGGGGGGCATGGGGGGCAGTGCCCCCCCTAGACTTGTAAAGGGGGGGGGCGTAGCCCCCCCTAGAATTCTGCAAGCCTTTCACACTTTTCAAATCTTAACTGAAGAGTGAAGAACACAAAAAAATAAGTTTGCTTTTCATGATTATTATAAAAAATCCAAATTTTAAAATATATATAATTACAGTGCAGTGCTCATGCTGTAACCAAGTTAACCTAACCAACCTAACCTAATTTTAACTTTTAAGTTCACAGAGTACACAGAGTTTAGTTGGGTTCAGAGAACACACAGTCTGCATACATTTGTACAGCTCACACACTTTACATTATATGCTAGTCTTGTTTAGTAGTGATGCAAAGCCGCGAAGGCTTGAGTTTGGAGGTAGTAAAAGATCATTTTTTGTCTTTTTAATTTGGATTGAATTTACTTTTTTCATTGCACCCCCAATTTGTATTTCAAACTAACTGAAGTGCCCGGCGTTGCCTGTGGAATTTTAAAAATCTAATTAAAACAAAAAAATTATAATTTATTTAGCTCATGTTATCCCCAAGGGTAACCATGAGTTTCCTCACTAAAATTCAGCCCATTTGATTCCGCTATTTGGCCAGCCATACTAGCAAACATATAAATGAATGAAGAACTTTTAAATAGATTGCAGCAATTGTACTCCTACTTTTTTTTCACAACAGAAACTTTTATAAGTCATAATTATTTTCTGGACCTTTGTACTTCTTTTCATCTCATAGAATTTAAGTTTAAGTTGTTTTTATTTTCAAAAATGTCTTTTACTATCTCTAGTTTAAATACTAAATATACCCATAAAAGTATAATAAAATGTCGATTTTTTAGAAACAATGTTTTTTTCTGCTAGTTTTGTTTGAAGGAGAGATAAAGTAGTGCTTAGAAGGTTATTATTTAGACTGTATGTGTGCCTTTTAAGTATCTTATACTTATGCCTGATATCCAAGAAGCCAAGTGTTATGAATTTACAGTTCGAATTTTGCCCCCCCCCTAGGAGCTCCTAGGGGGGGGCAAAAAAAAATTTTGCGCTTCGCGCAAATCTTGCCCCCCTAGATTTATTTCTGTATACGCCCTTGTCCTCCCAAGATTGCATGTTATTAAGACGAGATTGTATGTTATCTAGTCAAGATGGTATGTTATCCAGTCGAGATTGTATGTTTTTCAGACGAGATTGTATGCTATTAAGTCGAGATTGTATGTTATCCAGTCGAGATTGTATGTTATCCAGTCGAGATTGCATGTTATCTAGTCAAGATTGTATGTTATCCAGTCAAGATTGTATGTTATCTAGCCGAGATTGCATGACATCCAGTCGAGATTGCAAATTTTTTACAAAATAGAAGTCAATTCAATGTAAACACGAAACTGCCAAAAAAAAGAAAATGATTTCTTTTATTTTTTCCATTTTCTTTCACAAAATTAACCTTAAAAATAGTAAAACCGTGAATATGTTCTCAAGACAAAATAATATAATTGTTTTTCAAAATGAATATTTATATTTTAAAGATATATGTACACCAGCAAAATGTTTACTAAATATATGATCTAAATATTTGCCAAAATCAAAGTTTAAAACAAACTCTTGCTTACCCTGCAGTATATGAACTGTAGGAATCCCACTTCCTCTTGGAATCAAGGTTTCGGGAGATGAGTTGGTTGAGTTTATATCTTTGTCTATGAATTCTAATGAAAATAGACTGTAAACAAATAGCGAACTAAATTCCAGGACCCATGGCTGGTTTTGTAATACGAAAAGATTGTAAAAAATTGCTAACTAAATTCCAGGGTCCATGCTGGTCTTGTAATACGAAAAATTGTAAAAAATAGCTAACTAAATTCCAGGGCCCATGCTGGTCTTGTAATACGAACAGATTGTAAAAAATAGCTAACTAAATTCCAGGGTCCATGCTGGTCTTGTAATACGAAAAGATTGTAAAAAGTAGCTAACTAAATTCCAGGGCCCATGCTGGTCTTGTAATACGAAAAGATTGTAAAACATAGCTAACTATATTCCAGGGCCCATGCTGGTCTTGTAATACGAAAAGATTGTAAGAAATAGCTAACTAAATTCCAGGGTCCATGCTTGGCTTGTAATGAAAATAGATTGGAAACAAATACAGGGTGTCCCACGAAATATGATAGTAGCAAGACGACTTAAAAGTCGTCTTTGAGTTTGGAATTTATTCGCCACGCTAAGTCATCAACCTATTTAAACATATATAATTCTTGAAACTATAGCCCTGGCATTTCTAAAATGAGATCTGACTTTTTTGTTCTGTCAGTATTACCAGTCTTGCTACTGTCATGTTTCGTGGGACACACCCTGTAGCTAACTAAATTCCAGGGCCCATGCTGGACTTGTAATGTCTACATTGAACTTTTGGGTTTCGAATCTGGATGATATTGACCTAGTGGTGGCATCTGTTCAGAAAACAGGCAGAAATCATTCAGGTTTGAATTGCAACAACAATATGAAAAGTCGTCTTAGTCATATCTTCTAATTATAATACACTGTAGTTCTAGTAACTATTTTTTATAAATTTTCTTTTTATCATTATCATCGATTTAATGTCATTATTTTTATAAGTATCAGCACTACTTTTATTATTATATCTTCATAATCAGTATTATTTTTATATTAAAAAGGTCGAGGAATAAAAGAGGAAGAGTTTAAGAAGATAGGAGAGGTTGTACTAGCCTATCTCAAGCTTGGTCTGAAAGATGCATTCACCGAGGTAACAAATACAGAAATCAGAGTGGCACAACTAAATATAAATCTTTTTTTAATCGGGAAAAAATTAAATCTTTAAAGGAGTTTAGACATTTTTTAAAGTGACCTTAACCATGCCATTTTAAATAGGCAAAAATATTTGCCAAATTTTAAATAACCTGATGTGTAATTAAGAAAAACTAAAAATGTGGAAATTCCTTTTGACGAGTTGTATGCAAATTATTTGCAAAATTTCTTTGCAAAACAAAGCTTTTCCTTATGTCATAGGCTTTCCAAAAAGCTAAAATTTATCTAAATCTGACATCTGAAGGTGGGTCAAAACTAAGATTTAGTTTGTTACAGGAAAAGTCGTCATTCAGGCAGTGTGCCTTATGACTCAGGCACACGGTTTTAGATCTAAATAGAGGGCTCATGGGTATTTAGGAAAAGTCAGAAAATTTCAACAGCCTCAGACCAATACTTTTTGAGTTATGTAAAAAAAAAACTTCTGTGGTGGTCAACCCCCGGGTAAGGAATAGGGTTAATGATTTGGCAAAGAAAAAACGAGTTTACATTTGCAGGAAATCATTAATATAATGAAACAGAAAGAAACAGAGCTGGGAACTTTTGAATGGTGGATATCGGGATTAAGGCTTAATCCACTCTTTTTCTTAATCTCCAAATTAACATAATCTTGCAAGATTACCTTAAAAGTGTATGAAAAACGATAAAATTCAAATTAATATTTAATCATCTGAGAAACTGTAGCAGCCAATCAGAGAAAAGCGGGCAACCAATGAGAGAACAGAAATATTCTCATTGGAGAAAACAATTAACGGATATCCAAGGAGAGAGAAAAAGAGTGGATTAAGGACTAAAATGAAAAGTTTCCACAGTGGATATTCGGATCAAGAAGTCAGTATTAAAGTTTATCCATTCTAAAGTTTTCAGCTCAGATAGCATAAAATAACTACAGCCGTCTCTGTAGTCTTTTCCATGTAGAATCTCTTTATCTACATATTTCTATATCTATCTATCTATCTATCTTTTAGGAAATGTCCGTTGGTTGGACTAATCTACTTGCTACTGTTGTAACTATAATCAAAGCTGAAAACGAGAAAGAAGATTAAATATCTTTTACAAAATAAATCAAAAATCAAAATCTGTGGATACCATCATGCACAAAAACACAGTTCGATCAAGTTGCATTTTGGGGTCCAATATTGAGAATTGTGTTCCATTTAATGATATTTGTAAACAGTTCCGGGGTCCGTAGTTTTCTATTCAATGAAGTCACAATAAGTCCTGCAGAAAAGTCAGCATTGTGCACTGAAAAACTGTCTGAAAATAAATTAAGTCAAGATTTTTCCAAAATTTTAAGGCTTTAGTTTCTATTTTTCAGATGAATTCTTAAGCGAAAAAAGAGTTTTGATAATTTTTCCCAAATGCTTTTTATATTTTAGGGACTTTTAACATCCAAATGCTTTCTTTCTTATGACTTTATTAGAAATGCAATTGTAGAATTATAATAAATTTTAATTTTTTGAACTTTAAATGGTTAGGATAAGAATCATTAATTTAAAGAAAACATTTTACTTTCGTTGTTAATGTGGTAGAATACAAGCTATGGCCTCACTATATTCTTGAACTAATAAATTCATTTCGAGTATGAAGGGGAGATTATAGGGCTCCCTAACATGATTTGATTTGATTTGTTTTATGTATTTTATATGCCTTTAAAACATGTGACACAATTGGCAATTATGTAAACTTATGAAAATTACAACTAAATGTACAATCTTAAATTAGACTGCAACACATTAGACACCAAAAATAATCGTTAGATAGTATTGAATGAAACGCAAAAATTAATAGAGTCAGCAAGTTATAAATATGTTATATTTTCTTCTATAAAACTTTTAAAGCAACGTATTATCTGGGAACCACTGAAATTATTTATTCGATCAAACTGCTATATTTTTCTAATTATTTAAAGTAAAATAAATACTATTTTTATTCCAAATTGCGAAGATTTTTTTAAAACTTAAACTTTGTATTTAAAATGTATTATAATTGTAAAGACTAGAGATTAAAAATAAATTTAGCACGAGCACAAAATATTTTTTGTTATGAAAAATAAATATTATTTATCGTAAATAATGCGAAACTTTTTTTTCACATTTCACAAACTTTTTCGCAATTTTTGGCTTAAATAATTTCGCGGAAAAAATATTCCGCGAAAATCATAAGTGTTGTAGCTGCAACAATAAACTGCACAAAAAAACTTGTCGAATTCTCTGCTTTAAGATCTCAGCATTAGAAATTTTATTTATTTTATTTACATTTGTTTTTTTATCGCGAAAATATTCACCATTCAGATTATAAAGCGAAATTTTTCCAAAAAAGCGAAAATTTTCGCATTTTGCTCGAGCGAACGAAATGCGAAAAAATGTGACATTTTATGTGAACACTTTTTTTCGCGAAAATATCCCATACATTCACTAAGCAAATAAAAGCGAAATTTCGTCCAAAAAAAATTTTTTTTTGCGCAAGATTCTAATTTTTCGTGAAACCACTTATCCTTTTCGCTGAAAACCCTAATTGAGAGTACTGACAAAGCCCGAAATGTAAAATAAGAGTGTCGTATTCAAAGTTTGAAACGGAAAGCTGGTTTCATGAATGGGGCGAGTTTTGTAAGGTCTATAGATTAGAGGAGGATTTCGTGGGAAGTCTATAAACAATTGCCAACCTTCTATTGCCAACCTGAGAACTTAAGTTGGCCAGGACCGTTGTTTGGGAAATAAATATCCCTCCTTTCCCCGGGAAGCCACTCTGCCTTGTTCTTACTGCCACATTTCGAGACCCCCCCCCCCTTTGAGCTCAACATACGTAGAAAGCAATATTTTGTTATATTATTTCATGTGGTTTTACATTCTCCTTTTTTCTGTTTTCTTAAATTAAAATCAAAAATGTGTAAACCCCAGAAAGGAGACTCGATCAGAGCCCGAAATTTAAATTCCCAAGTTTTGTTTTTGGGGTTTTGACATTTGTATAGATTTTGATTTAATCTCATATATCGGATTGTGTCATGTATAAAAGCTCTAAATTGCGACTTTGGGGCTACTCAGAAAATTTTAAAAGAACGAATCATATAAAATTGTATGAGGATCATATATTAGCTTTAAGAAAATACTTGGTTTTTAAGCATGCTTATTTGGAATTAAAGCTATATAGATAATCAAATATGATGTGACCGGTTTGATTGGTTTGTTTATCAATCTACCCAATATAACTTTGCTTGTCCTCATGTTTGTCTGTCGCTAAACCGATCGGGTCCTTACATAACCCCAGAAAAAGTTTATGGAACGTCAAAATTGGAAGAATAAAATTTTTGGAAATTTCTTTTTTTTTGAATCAAAAAGAAAAATCCGCCAAAATTTGTAAATGATTTTAAACGTCCGACTTTCAGAGCAACAGTTAAGAGCTAAACATATTTACAGGAAATGGGGTCCGAAGCACCCTAAAAGCCGCCTTTTATAGTTTATTAAATTGCTTCAATTTTATTCAACGTGATGGACGTATTGTAATGGATTTAAAATTTGTAAGATATATCTCTCATTCTGTTAATCATAATTCAGACAAAATTATTACACTTTCGAAAATATTTAATTAAACCTATCATTTCTCAATCGCATAATGAAAAATATTAAAATAATTTATTTTACAAAATCTTACAATAAAAGTTTAAACATATATTAATTTCTATTTTCGTCCTCTACAGTGTCGGACACAAGTGCAGTACATACCCTCCTCACATAATCTTCTAAAACTTAAACAATATTAGGCTTTTAAAGCTAAAGTGTACCAAGGTTATAATGCAAGGAAAGTTATTTTAAAGGTGTACGCATCTTGTGTACTGCAGTGTACTGTCTCTGGGCGGTAATGTAAACAAATGATGAATGTCACATCCTGACATGGGATCCATCTTTCACATAAAAAAATCAATAAAATATTTTGGACATAGGAAACTATTATGTGAATTATCAAAATTTAATGCTTTTATCCTCCACGAATACTAAACTAACACTAACGATTACAAATTGTACACAGTATATTTCGGTACTGTGTATATTGTACATAAACTTGATAGTTTACACCATTTTATAAATGTACAGTGAACAGGCATTTAAATTAATCTGCACTGTACGTAAACAGCGTGCATTGTACAGTGCATAACAATAAAAATGTAATCTAAACTATTTACAAAGTTTACATCTTTTAATTATCAAAATCATTGGATTTAGAAGATATTTTTATCTACCTTGGTACTTGATAAAATGCAGCTGATCCTCCCATTTGGAACATATTCACGCCAGAACTATCTTACAATCATTTTATAATATAAAATAATTTGAGCATAAGAGAGGAAAATTATGCTCTTAAACATTGCTTTTTTAAGGATAGCGGGGGGGGGGTATATATATATATATATATATATATATATATATGCAAATGTCTTGTTTTATAATAGAGATATACGCCAGACTTTCACATGTTTTAAGATAGAACAATGAAGATATCTTTCTCATGCTAACTCAGATGGAGCTTTAAAAGGCACCATTGTAAATTGTATAAGCCTCTCTTCAAATAGAGATTGACTTGAAATTACGTCCCTTCAGACGTATGTAGCTCTTATATTACCCAAATATATGAAAAGTCCCTTTAATGCTCCGTGTTTTGTCTGAACAGTCTTCTCAGAACTAATGCGCAAGAGATACAGTGTTTACAGTATTTATATAGAATATGTTCTTACATATCTTAAACACACTATTTAAATTGTTTATTTGTTTTAAAATTATATTTGGTCATCATCAAGCTAAATCGAGGTGAAAAATAAAATATACAAATTAGAGCTATGTTTGAAAGTACGTTAAAGTTTGTCTGGATGGAGACATCAGGAGATATCGGGATGGAGTAACGAAACGTGTAATTACGATGGACAAGACAGTGGTTTTGACAATGTTTATATAATAGAATGTATATATCAAGGTTGTAATGCAAGGAAAGTTAATTGCTGTCGCGTATGCTCTGCGTACATATTGAAACCAGTTCTCTCTGGGCGGTATTTTTAAACAAGAATAGATGTGTTCGTTTAGTATCCGAGGAGGATAAAAGCATCAAATCTTGATAATTTTGATAATTCACATAATAGTTTCCTATAACCAGAATATTTCATTGTTTTTTTTTATGTGAAAGATGGATCCCATGTCAGGCTTCGACATCCTTCTTGTGTTTACATTAGCGCCTAGAGACAGTACACGGCAGTACAAAAGATGTGTACACTTCGGAAATAACTTTCCTTGCATTACATCCTTGGGATATATCATAGACAAGTTTGATGTAATTTTATGACTGGGGTCTTATCCAGTACGTTAGAATTGGACCCTGGACTTACAATTTATCTTTGGTTTTCGTAAAGTTAATAGTAGTCAAAGGAGTAAAGAAAAACATTGCAAGGCTTTAAAACTTAAGTTACCACTGCAGTTTCTGATAACCAGTTACAAATGCAGTTTCTGGTAACCAGTTACCACTTTAGTTTCTGGTTACAAGTTAACGATGCAGTTTCTGTTTACCAGGTACCACTGCAGTTTATGGTTACCAGTTACCACTTTAGTTTCTGGTTACAAGTTAACGATGCAGTTTCTGGTTACCAGGTACCACTGCAGTTACTGGTTACCATGTACCCCTGCAGTTTCTGGTTACCAGTTATCAATTCAGTTTCTGGTTACCAGTTACCCCTGCAGTTTCTGGTTACCATGTACCCCTGCAGTTTCTGGTTACCAGTTATCAATTCAGTTTCTGGTTACCAGTTACCAATGCAGTTTCTGGTTACCAGTTACCAATAGTTTCTGGTTACAAGTTAACGATGCAGTTTCTGGTTACCAGGTACCACTGGTTACCAGTTACCAATGCAGTTTCTGGTTACCAGTTACCAATTCAGTTTCTGGTTACCAGTTACCAATGCAGTTTCTGGTTACCAGTTACCAATGCAGTTTATGGTTACCAGGTACCACTGCAGTTTCTGGTTACCAGTTACCAATTCAGTTTCTGTTTACCAGTTACCAATGCAATTTCTGGTTACCAGGGACCACTGCAGTTTCTGCTTTACAATTACCACTTTAGTTTCTGTTAACCAGTTACCACTGCAGTTTGTGGTTACCAGTTACCCCTGTTATAACCTTTTAGTTTTAATAATGTTCAGAGCACATCTGTAAAAATGTTCAGCTACTGAAGACAATTTATGATATCATGAAAGATAGAAGACGACTCTTATTTCACTCTTGCCTGGTTCCCACTGTATAGTTTACAATAATAACATACAGATAGTCACGTAATTGTGTAGTCAAAATATTCACGTTTATTTATTTATTTTTCTACAAATGAATTTGGAGATAAAGATAACATTATGCAAAATAATTAAAATCAAGATTAATGTCAATACTGGTAGGGAAAAACGGGACGGACAATAAGAAAATTCTTGATGACCTCGTAGCTTCTTAAATTTTTGTTTTACGCAGAAGTTTGAACATATATATTTAATCCGGTTACTTCACCAAATTCAATACTACTGTTAATAAACCAACTACTGTTAATAAACCAACTACTGTTAATAAACCAACTACTGTTAATAAACTAACTACTGTTAAGAAACCAACTACTGTTAATAAACCAACTACTGATAATAAACCAACTACTGTTAATAAACCAACTTCTATTAATAAACCAACTACTAATAATAAACCAACTACTGTTAATAAACCAACTACTGTTAATAAACCAACTACTGTTAATAAACCAACTACTATTAATAAACCAACTACTATTATTAAACTAAATAGAGTTGATAAACCAACTACTAAATATGGATCAACTAAAAAACCTTTTTTTTTATAAACATTTTGCGATTCAAAAAGCGTTTTCAGTTTTTGATGCAACATTTAGCAGTATACAAGTATCATCCCCCAGCTCTATTACAACAATAGTATTATCTTAAACGTTGTACTTTGTAAAACAGTTGATACATTCCCTTTATTAGCAATACTAAGTATATCGAGTGCAGAGTTTAAATTTTCTATTTGTTTCACATTTTGTAAAATTTAATTCTTACTCTGTTATTTTATTAAGAAAAACGTTTTTTTTTGCACTATTATTAATTCTCGGAAATAAATGCTAAATTCAAATGCAAAACATTTTTTTCTATTTTTATTTGAAAGACCAAGAGCCCAAAACCTCGCTGACAACGTTTTTTGTACTTTTACTTTGCATTATTTTTGTAACAATTGGCTTAAACATTTCTTTACTTAACAATATAGAATAATTTTTGAAATATTCAGGCTAGATACTTTCCAAATATATATATAATGTCATGTGTATGAATTATTTGGAATTGGGACAAAAAGAGCAAAACTTGCAAAAAAAACAGTTGACAAAAATTCAATTATATTAGATATATTTACAGTTTTCATATATATATATAGTTTAGTTTGATGCTTTTCAAAAATGTATGAGGTGAAATAATTGAAATATCTAAAACGTGTGCAAAAAAAAACACTGCAAAAAACGAATTTCAAAAAATTGCAATTTTTTCTTCTTTGTTTTAATATAGAAATGGTCTTTATATAACTGTACAACAATTCAAAATGATGATATGTAACTTTTGTATGAAGTTACTGCTTATCTTTGCAAAATGGCAAAACTAGTTTACAAAAGTGACATGCTTTTTGGCAAATTTAAAACTGTAGGGTTGAACCAAAATCTTGAGGAAAATTTTACTTGGTTAAGCTAAAAAATTAATAAAAAAGTGACAGAAATACAAAATACGGAGTTATCAGATAAGTCCATGTTTTCCTTATTTGTTTGTGCAATTTTGTTTGCCAATCCTTTTTTCCAAAAATGTATTATTTGTTGTATTATCTTTAAAACTACGGATTAAGAAGGGAGGTTGGGCTTGGGTCCCTCACCCCACCACCTAGTTTTCAAGTGTACCCCTGCAGGGATGATGGTTAAAATATTCTCATGTTTACTCTGTCTAAAGGGGAAAATTTATTCAAAGAAAAAGGACAAGATGGCCTCATTTTAAACATGATTCGTTTATCAATTTGAGAAGAATTGGAAAGATAAGAATATTTGAGAGAGTATCAATCTGCTTAAATCCATTGACTAAGATAAACATGACGGACGCAGAAATTCAAGAATGGACTCCAGGTATAAAAATATAATTACTTAAATATCGTCTTCTTTATCATGGAAGAAATCCACCAACAAGTATTGTGAGAGTGGAATGTCTGATTCACAACAGTACCTAATCAATAATGATGAATAATGAATCAAATATTCATGTTTATAGATTTAAAAACTTGTGGTTTCTTTATAAATGTGATTTGTACATTAATCCTGCAGGAGAAGAGTTCAGGAATTATCAGAATTAAGCATTTTTCAAGATAGAAAAACTTTCTCTTAAAGGTTCCGTTGTGAATGGTGCATGCTGAGATGCCCCTCTTTAAATTATTTTTCACTTAAAATTACGACTAAAAACTAAAAGAAATTTAAATTAAACACTTTCCATTCAAACTCTACATAGTGTACAGTAACATACAGTATTACCAGAAAATTGTGGAATAGGAAGACGACATGAAATTGCATTTGATGTTGTAACAAATAGCTTCACTAGATACTTATAAAATCACTAATTAAATGCTTGTTTACACTCCACAATTGCTGTGTCTTATGTTCATTAGATAAACAACTTAATTCTGAAATTCGTTTTTATATTCCAGAGTTTTCTTTTCCTTACTGTAAGGAAGAGACATGTAACCAAAAGAAAAGTAAATTGATTGTTGTCTTCTTTTTATAAATGTTCATAAAGATTTTGTTATTTGAAATGACTTTAATTTATTTATCAGTTATAACAATTAAAATCTTCATTGACATTTAACTTAATTAAGACAAGTCATCGACGCAACGACAATCATACCAAAGTTTTCAGCTTACAAGTATATTCATGCATAACCTGAATACTCTAAAATAGGAAAAACGACTTTTAGACTCAAGTTTTGTTTAGGTTATGTCCGCTTAGCATAAGACTTCGCAATTGGGCAGTGTAAACAGATCCAATTTTCTGAATTAGTGATTTAACTGTACAGTAAAACTTGTTACTTAATACCAACATCAAATACACTTAAGTAGTTCTATAAAGTCATTTACAGCTATTTCAGAGTTTTCTGGTTATCACTGTAATTTATTGAAAATAATCTCAACTTTTTTACATCGAAGCCTACTTAGTTACGTAGAATTTGTATTTAAAAAATATATTTTTAGCTTTTGAAGAGGCAGCTGCGGAAATTAATGAAAAGGAAAATCGTTTAATGTCACACAGATTCACTTTTAATCCAACTCTTTTTAGAGATTGACTAAAACTAGATTTGAAACTTATAAATAAACTGAACCCTAAAGGGTATTAGGGTGAAGGGGGGAGGTGGTATTTGGTGCCCCTAGACCAGTTACTTCTCAATATTAAAACAAGTATCTTTGAAACTTATTGATATCATTCAAATGTTGCTATTTTTTATTGCATAGAAGGTTAGTACGTATATACCAAAAGGCCAAGACGGGTAGGTTTCATAAAAAACTCTCTTAATTAGAAAAATCTCTAAATTTGACTCGGTGGTTCAAAATTGAACTGTTATTAGGTAGTTCATTGACGTAGCTTAAATTCAATAAATTAGGTCAAAGGGAAGTTCCAAACTTTAAAAACGACGACCTTAAAATTTAAATTTTTTAAAAACTACTTGAAAATGAATTCAGTGTCCGAATTTAATGAATTTTAGCTGCGTCTTAAATCCACCAAAAAACCGGTTTTAATTGAGCGCCGGCTTAAATCTTGAAACAATGAATACGATTTTAAGTGGAACCAACCGTATTTGAGCCGTAGCTTAATTTTAGGCCGCGGCTAAAAGTCTTAAAATTCGGCCTCAATCATTTGTCAACCATTCATACTTTATTACTTCATGTTTTATTTGTCAAGATAAAAATTCTAATTCCTAAACTACGTTTGGCTTAAAATATGCTTAATATTCTGAAAAAAAAAGTTATTCATAAATCTTAAACGGAATTTGTATTAGATTAATAAAACCTTGAGTAATGATGAGTTAAAGGAACTATATGCACTCTTTAAGCAGGTTATTATTGAATATTTATTTTTAAAAATGTAAAAATCCTTTATCAATAAATTACTCGTAAAATTTCTCCTATTTGTTTACGAATTCTAAACTGAGTTTGTTAAATATATATTACAGACCTGGGTTTCTAAGCTAGCTTTCAAATATTACTTAATACATGATGTTTGCTATAAAGCTAAAATAATTTTCTTATCAATTGACAAGATAACCATCCTTGTTATTTTAACAATTAAGAAAATATTCTAAACAAATTAGGAAAGTTAAACAGACACAATGACAGCATTTTGTTAGGTCATTTTTTATTCTTGTTTACGAATTACGTCAAATGCCACGGATAGTGTTTTGATCAATTGATTTTATAAATAAATCAGCGCCTAATTATTTTAAGCTTTTTGATTATAATTCTTCTGCTTATTTTAGGCTCATTTAATATTTATCTTTACAAAATTTAATTCAAAAAATTTTTATCCCAAAAAGTACAGCTCTGACTTTTAACTTTAATGTTCCCTTTGAAATTGCAAGCAACAGCTTCAGTATTCCATGTTGTTTCCATAACCTTGTTCAAAACATTACGAAAAACATCACAAAAAACACAAGCGAGTAACTTTATTTCAAACAATTGTTTTTGAATTTTTCGGCATGATTTTTGATCAGATTTTATTCATAGAGGAGAAGAATTGCTGATTGATTATAGTCATTGCAATTAATTTCACCATAGAAAATTTTGAAAAGAAAAGTTCACAAAAACGAAAAAAATCAATTTTGTTAAATTTTTTCTCTCTCTAATTCATAATCCCATTATTTGGTTGTATTGTAGGGTTCAGTAGGGGATGTGAACACCAGTAGGCCTGGTATGCTGGACATCAAAGGAAAAATTAAATGGGATGCTTGGGCATCTAAAAAGGTAATGTTACCCCCCCCCCCCCCAACACACACACACACAACCTCCTATACCTCAATGAAGAATTAGATATTTCTAGCATGACCCGGCCGACCGCAATTATATTTTTGAAGAATATAGGTATATAGGAAATTCCCCGAATCCCAAATATCTTAGCATTCAAGAAATTTCCTAAAAAGGAAAAAATATTCTCAGATTCTCAACTGACAATTTTGCTGGTGAGAGAGGTGAGAGAGAAAAGGCTTTTCTCCGCTTTTTACAGCTGACAATGTTGTCACTTCAACTACCATAAATATTCATTTTCCTCATATTAGGAGTTAGAGTGTCCATTTCTATGAAGACGACACGTCTATAGTACATTGGAGTGCATCCTGAGTATCTACTATGTAACCAATATAAAAACACATTGGGCATGAAATATTTATACATCAAATGGAGTGTTAAATGAAATTACAAAACTATATCTCAAACTGAGAAAAATTTTATTAAATATTTTCCCAGAAGAAGGATGACTTGCCAAGTGACAATTTCCCGTGGAAACTCCCCACAAGTTAAATTTCTTAAACGGCAACAATTTTCAAAGACCTTCTGAGACCCCATAGACTGAAATAGGGGACAAGCAATCCGAGCGCTGTGGCTTGGAAAGACTTGGGAAGTTGCCGCTTATAAAATGGCACAGAATTGGGAAGTCGCCACATGGGAAAATACACTTGGGAAGTTTTCACTTGGGAAAATACCCTTAGGAAGTTGCCACTTGGGAAAATACCCTTGGGAAGTTGCCACTTGGGAAAATACCCTTAGGAAGTTGCCACTTGGGAAAATACCCTTGGGAAGTTGCCACTTGGGAAAATACCCTTGGGAAGTTGCCACTTGTGAAAAAGCCTTTGAGAAATTACCTAACATGATGTTTTATAGGGAATGACCCGAGTTGAAGGTATGAAAGCTTATATTCAGTTCACCAAGGAACTATTCCAAAAACATGGAACAAGATAAAGGAACGCTGACAACAAGGAGCGCCAAAAAGATGGAACCCAGAAAAAGAACGCTGTCAATGGTGTTCCAATTGCAATTAATTTATGTACTTATTTACCACTCAGAAATACATAATCGGCAATTCTAAACCTTAATTTGTTTATTTATTATTTTTGTCTGTATTACAATTATTTCAATAAAACGGACCCCCCCCCCCATTAGAAAAAGGCATGGAGTTGAAATAATCTTTCAAGGCCAGCGCCATTGATACAAAAACTAGACTGCTAATCTTTAAAGGTTCGCGTGCTAGGGAGGTTTTATATAAAAATGGAAAAAAGTCGTAAAATGTAAAAAATTAAACGTTTTGTTTTCTACAAGTAAGAACATAAAAACATTGTTTAATATTTATTTTTTAAAACTGTCGAATTTAGATTAGAAGTGTGAATCAAAAAAAAGTTTACGGATAAACACCCCTTCCCCAGCTTTTTTTAGGATTAACAAGTAATAGTTACAGAAACAAATGTTCTCCATGCATATTCAATTATTTAAAGATCTAAGACTTCAACCCCTGTCCTGAAACTTCTCTAAGCTGTCCAACACGCCAATCCCTCCAAACACCGCAATACCATCATCAAGTTATTCCATTGTTATACTATATTGCGGGCTTGTATCAGTGAAGGGCCTGCTCAGTTCTCCAAGTTAATGTTTCCAAATTTAGAATTTCAACTTTATCCAGGTTTTTATCCTTATATAGTCACCGACAGTCCATATTTCCTCTTCATACAGTGCACAACATGGCTTCCTATAAAAATAGAGATAGCTAAATGGAACTGAATATTCTCTAATCTTCATATTCCTCTAATTTCGCAACCTAATGGTGGTAACTTTTTATATGTTTATTGTTTTAATACAGTTTGAAACATTAGTAGTTTGCAAGCTGTTTAATATTTATGAAAAAATATTAAAATTTAATTTCTAGAATTAAGTTGTAAAATTTGTTTATTTTGCCTCGTTAAGGTGTATGATTTCTTATGTTCAAATTGATGTATCAACCCTATTTAACTGGGAACGGAGACCCCCCCCCCCCTCCTCCTCTCTGGTAACCTATAAAAGTATAGGTCTGACATTTATTCAAAGAAATTTTGAAAAGGTTTTTGTACATGTGACGCCTTTAAAGGGATTTCCCACATGTCAGTGTTTCTTAAAAACATATTTAGGCTAATAGTCAAGATTGTAAAATTCATATTTCTCAAAATTTTTGTTTTGAACATTTTTTGCTAAATATATGGATTAAGAAATAAATAATTGTATTTTTGCTAAGGAATTGATTCTTTTCCGCAAACTCTGATTTTCTAACTCCTTTGCAACCCAATTTCGTAGACCTGAGATATTTCAAACTATGAATTCTGATAGATCAAATAATCCAAGTTTTAATGTAGAATTGTCCATCAGGTTTCAAAGATGTAGAGATTTTAAAATCTGATTTTGTGGCTCAATTACTTTTTACTCTTTTTCCAGACTTTTAAAGTAGACCCCAATGGCTGAAGTAGAACCCGATGGCTGAAGTAGAACCCAAAGACTAAAGTATAACCTAATGGCTGAAGTGAAGTAGAACCCAATGGCTGAAATAAAACCCAATGGCTGAAGTAGAACCCAATGGCTGAAGTAGAACCTAATAGCTGAAGTAGAACCCAAAGACTGAAGTAGAACCCAATGGCTGAAGTAGAACCTAATAGCTGAAGTAGAACCCAAAGACTGAAGTAGAACCTAATGGCTGAAGTGAAGTAGAACCCAATGGTTGAAGTAGAACCCTGTAAACCCCAAAGACTGAAGTAGAACCTAATAGCTGAAGTAGAACCCAAAGACTGAAGTAGAACCTAATGGCTGAAGTGAAGTAGAACCCAATGGCTGAAGTAGAACCCAATGGCTGAAGTGGAACCCAATGGCTTAAGTAGAACCCAATGGCTGAAGTAGAACCCAATGGCTTTCCAAAAAATTATCAAATATCAAGGTTTCCGAGACCAGTCTATTTTGGGTAGAATGAGACGTCAGGAAGGAAAAGGGTTGCCTTGCAGTTGGTATATCTGGAAGTACGTTTAATACCATCAGAAAAAACATATATACTTTTCTACTTTAGCAAGATAAGGATCTAGATTATCAATACCTCCAAGCAGTATGACTCCACTTTCGCTGAAATATGAATATTTTTTAAGAATTTCCAATAAAGACGACATTTAAAAAATGTGTAAAACCCATCTTAACGGTTTAAATAAATGAAAACAAAAAATATCTAGCTACACAATAGTTAACTGATAGTGGTAAAGAATGCGTTTTCTTATGATTATTAGCTTCAATTTCGCTGAAATATGGATATTTTTCAAAAAATTTGAAAAATAATTAATAATTTTTTTTTAGTTTTTTAGATTAAAATATTAACCCAAAAGGAACAGCACAGTGCAGTGGTATGCTCTCCCAGAAGTCAGTCCAATTTATTCCATCAAACATTTACAATCACTAAAGCGGCAGATCTGTGCGATTAAATGATCATCTTTCTTATTATCTATAAAAAATACTTGATGTGAGAAATAAGCTTAAAAAATGAAATGAACGGGACTTCCAAGCACTTAACTATGGCACATCGTTTGTGTGAGCGCCCTTTATTATATTGGATTATCTCCAAGCTTTAACGCCAAAAAAAGCCACATAATACTCGATAAACCTAGTATTTTCACTCAATTACTGAATATTTATTTTAACATATATATTTCCTTCAAATTATCTAAAATACAACACGATCATACTTAATATAATATTTTTTTTATTTAGAAATAAATTTGTAGGTCCAATTCCATTTCAAATAAAAAACGCAAATATTTTACTGCAGAACATTATCTAAACGTTCTCTCTTCATAGAAAGGTCTTTAAGAAGGAAAAAAGGTTGTTTTGTTTTTTTAAATATTACTAACAAACTTACGTTTTTGAAAACATTTGCAAGCAGATGTTGTAATTTTACAGTGATAACCAGAAAACTCTGAAATAGGAAGACAACTTGTTCAATGATCATTAAACATATAGCAATTGTACAGTGTAAATAGACCCATTTCACTTAAATAGCGCTTTGCTAAGTTACTAGTAACAATATTTGCTTTGTAACGACAGCAAAACGCTTAAGGATTGCTATAATGTCGTCTTTCTATTCCAATGTTTTCTCCTTATCACTGTACAATGCTAATGATTCAAACTTTGACTTAAGTTAGAGGTAAGTAATCAGTTACTTTATAGCAAAACATGGACAACTCTTTGATAAAATATGTAATAGATATTTAAGTAATAAGTTTAATAGTTTTTCAGGTTTGTTTATAAATGCAAAACTTATCACATACATTCTACTGTACACAAAAAAAGACACATTTAATAAGTGACCTTTAAATAAGTGAGTGCCATCATTGATTCACGCCGGACTTTCAATAGATGAGAGCATATAACCAATTTTCAGAAAAAGGTTTGAATGGCACTCATGAGAATCGTTTATTAAAAGTCACTGAAAATTCAATCTAACAAGAACATTTAATGTTTTTATTTCATTTTTGAAACTTTTAAATGAAATTAAATTTATTATCTTCAAACTTAATCTCCTGAAAAATAAAGTGAAACATTTTTTATTTAGATAATTCAAAATCGAATTAAAAATGACAATTCTTAGCAACGTTTATATAATCTAAAAAAATAGGACATTCAATCGATTGATAACTTTTTAGTCGTCTTTGTCATAAGAAACAGTTTAAGACATTCTTTGTAGATAGCTTGATTTTTAACAATAATCACAAAATAGCCCTTTAAGCTTGCCACTTCAAAACTCGGTCTGGCAGTTTTTTGCTCTCAAAAGATTTTAAAAATTTTGTATAAATTTCAATTTATTGAATGAAGTATTAAAATGTCTTATTCTGAACGAAATCATCTTCATCTCTAGTAATTATGAAAGCACAAAATTGGCAGACTACATTTTGAAAATAGCCGGAGCAGGGCTATTCTGTGGTCATTGTTCCATAAAATAGCCGGACCAGGGATATTCTGTGGTCATTGTTCCATAAAATAGCCGGAACAGGGATATTCTGTGGTCATTGTTCCATAAAATAGCCGGAGCAGGGCTATTCTGTGGTCATTGTTCCATAAAATAGCCGGAACAGGGCTATTCTGTGGTCATTGTTCCATAAAAAATATTGCAAAAATCAGGTTACCTATGTTGAAATACCTAAGGTCAAAGACGACTTTGAAGTTAAATTAATATCATTTCTGAGTCTGAATTTATAGAATTTGAGTCGCAGCTTAAATTCATAAAATTCGGACACCGATTATTAAGAGACACTGATTATTAAGAATATCACTTTATTGGTGTTGCTTGCATTTATTTGTGATAATCCATAACATTTTCGAACTTTCGCAATGAATTTACGGAACGAAAAACATCATTACAGTATTAGCCTTTAAAAACATATATATTTTTAGCAATGTCTAATTATAACTTAAAAATAAAATTTAGATATATAGTTTACGCTTTTAATTTAGATATATATAGTTTACGAGTTTAATTTAGATATATATAGTTTACGCTTTTCTTTTTTAACAATGATTTTTAGAGATTATGATTTTTTTCTCCTTTTATTAGAATACATTATACAATGCATTATTTTGAACACCAAAGCTTTACATGTTCTGCTTTACACTATCAATAACAATATCTTTATATTTACTGCATACATATTGTAATATGTTTAGTAAACACTACTACACATCATAACATCAACAATATATAGTTGTTATAGGACATAAAGACGATTTTATGTCATAATTATTGTTTCAATGTAAACCTGTTAGAGTCGATTGTCGACCTTTCTAAGTAGTCGACTTGATTAAATTGGAAGTCGACCGTAGTAGAATATATTCTGACACTCATACAGGGGTTTTACTATACCCTCCAGGGACTTAAACACTTCAGTCGCTTTCTCCTGAAATATTAGATCAAATGAAAATTTTTAGATTAAAAACCTTAATAGGCTGGGTGACTGTAGGGGAAGGGGTAGGTCGTCGGAACCCCCCCCCCCTCCCAAAGCACCTTTGACAATAAAGTTTGCGGTATTTTTGTTTCTTTGATGAGTCGGCCATGCCAAATTGGACTAAATTAGCATGCAGGAAAACTCGAACATAAAAAAAAGTTTTTTTAAGAAAAATATTTAATTTATTTTAGCCTTTTTACCCCCGAGGTACCCACGAGTTTCCTCTACAAGTTTTAGCCAATTCGGTTTAGCCGTTTGGCCAGCTATGGCTGAAGGTACATTTTTTGCTAGCCCTGTTATGGCTTTATGTACAGTGGTAGGCGATTATATCAATATGAAGCTGCCTTTTTATTTAAATTTTGATTTTTAACAAATTACAAGTTTAAAAGTAATCAAAGAGAAGCTTTTTTATTTGAAAGCTTCTCTTGACTTCTAAGTTTGTTTAATCCATGTTAATTTAAATCAAAATTGAAAGCAAAAATCGTCTTCATTTTATTGATATAATCGCTTACCATTGTATTAAAATATATAACTATACGGCAGATTTAGAGTTGTGTATTGTTTTAGTAAACGAACGAAATTTGTGATAAACGATGTGGCGTTCAGGAAAAAAACGAACGATGGACGAATAACTCATGGATCCTTCAGAGAACTTGAAAAAAACCATTTGTTTTAAAACAAAAGAAAGAAAAACAAACGATTAAAAATCATTCTAACGAACTTGAAAAAACGATTGTTTTTACTGAGCAAACGAGATCTCAAAAAAAAACTCAAAAAAGTTTTCAATGACCGAATGTTTTTTTTGAACAAACTTCAGTTAAACCCTAAATAAGCCATACATCGAAAGAATTCATCAAATGTCGTATTCTTTACTTTCTGATACTGTAGTGTTGCAGATATTTAGTTTTATTTAAAACTGTTTCCGTAAATTCATGGCTATTTATTTATTTTCGCAAAAACTGAGGTTTACGTAAAACAGTATAAAACCCATTGAAAAATTGTCAACACGAGATTTCATAAATTTTTTCGATGTATGGCTCATTTAGAGTTTAACTATATTAAAAACTATCGTTTTATTTGCAAAACGAACGCTTTTATTGAACGAATGAGTTTATTAAACAATCTTTAAGTAAGAAAACGCACTAAACAGCAAAGTGAATAAATACTAAAGTGGAACAGACTAAGGAAACGACGACAGGTTGGGCCATAAGGTTTTATTTGGTTTGGAAATAATTTCATGAAAAGATTTCATTTGGAAAGTAAAGTTATATACATATTTCTAAATACTTGGGACATAAAATGTCGTCATCCAACTATGAGTTTGGTCCACTTTAGTATTTATTCACTTTGACTAAACAGATGGAAAATAAACGATAATTTTGAGAACGAACGAAATAAATTTTTTTGAACATGAAAAAAGCCGAACGCAATTAACCAAAGACGTCTCAGTTTTTCATATTTATTAATATACAATGTTTCAGATTATCAAGTTTTCAGTTTTAACAAAATATATATTAATATATCTCTAATATCCAGTATTTGATTAATATGTTAACTATTTATTGAACATCTTTTATTATTTGATAACATTTTTATCGAATTCTCATCTTTTTAGTTTTTTCCTTTATCAAACCAATTATTTAATTTTTAAACGTTTTATTGTTGGATCTTTACAATAGTATTTAGAAAAATAAACTTTAAAAAGCAATTTTTGTGGACACTTATTGATGATACCTGGCACTTTTACATTCCATTAAATAATGTGTTACACATAGTTTAAGGGGCTTAATTATAAAGGGAATTGGGAAATTTATGTCAAAACCATAACTAGCTAGTGGGGGAAAGGGGAATATGCAACCAAGATTTAAATTTCTTGTTATATTCTTCATTTTGAGTGATCAAGTGGCGCCGCAGGGAGGTGTCTGCTCTTTCTCTTTTTGTACACTTAATTTTTAAAGGGAGGGGGATGTCCCTCAAATTCACTCCTTTCATAATCTACAAGCACGGTGGGAACCTACAAGCACGGTGGGTTACTTTATAATTCTATAATCTGCAAGCACGGTAGGTTACTTTATAATTCTATAATCTGCAAGCACGGTAGGTTACTTTATAATTCTATAATCTGCAAGCACGGTGGGTTACTTTATAATTCTATAATCTGCAAGCA